>NW_026460080.1:0-74544 GCF_021730395.1 Mercenaria mercenaria | reverse complement strand
TGTTATATATTTTAGAAAATGAAAATGACTTTGATTTAGTGAGACCTTGTTATCGCTTAGAGAAACATGACCGCAAATGGCGGAAGATGGCGTGTTTTAACTAAGCGAGATTCAAAAATGACGGAGGAGGGGTTTTGAATCAGTACAGTTAGAAGAAAATTCGTATGAGGTAAGAAAGAATATTTCTGATATAAATCAGCCAACAACACAACCTACAATTTCAACACTGAACTATGAAGACAAATGTACAGCATTACATGATGATTATATGTTGATAAAGGTTTTGAGTTTTATAAGATAGAAACAAAAGAAAACCTTAAGATGAGTTCACACAAAATATTAAATTTCACATATCTTTTAAAACTATCTACATAAGTCATGCTTTGTATTATACTGCAAAACTGCTGTTATAATTACATGTACCAATAGTAAACAGTTATAAGAAAGCCTTCTCCTGGAGTAAGTAGTTATTATAATTTTCATTTTTGTCTGTCTTATTTCTAATCGAAATGTTTTGAATTGTATATATAGATTGATTTAACAAACATTTTTTTTTTATTATTTTGAAATATACATGTATAGTGTTAGTTTGTGTACCTGAGTACTTGAAATCAAAGATAAGAACTTTACCTATAGTATCAATTATTTTGGATCTTCTAAAACTTTTCTCTTACATAGTTTGATTTCATGCGTCTGGTCTTGATTGACCAAATCAGTCGGCGCAGCTGCACGGTTTGGTGCATTTTGTATTCTCTGGACACTAACATATTGGAAAAAGTAGGAATTTAGAAAATCTATCTGTATCTAATTCAGCGGTACCTTGGATCTTTCTCTGCACCGGATATTTTGACAGAACCGCATAATTAGTAATTACTTACTAGTATAAAGTTTCCAGTTCAGGAATTATAGGAAAAAAATATTGTTTGTATCTTGAAAGAGAAAATTCGTCTACATGTACTAAATAATAAATAAACATGTTTTGTTCATTGCCGCTCATGAATACACTCAAGCAAATCTGCTATTATTCTTCTTCGTTGCAATACATATTTTATCAATATCATAGAAAAGTTTGCCATGTTTATAAATTATTGTTTCCTTGTTTCTTTTACATGGCAATATTCAAAGAAATCAATCAGACTTACATATGCAGAGTTAAAAAGGTAGAAATTTGTAATATTTCGAAGTGGCTAGTGGTTAAAATGAATCTTAGAAGCGCTTTCTACTTCCCATAGCCACGGTAGTACAAAATTTTTCAAAAATATATTTGCTGCTCATATGTAGATTTTTATTCAGATTTTGTAAGCCTGTTATAATCAAAACATCATTGCTGATAATTATAAATGAGAAATTAGTTACACATTTAAAGGCACTGACATCCAGATTTTGCTTAAAATAATCCTTCTTTCATATTGAAGTTTTGTCGTTTTATGCGTTTTTGACTCTGCATAATTTCAAAAATTCCAAATCAAGAACAAAAAAGGACCGCATCAGGAATCAAATCCTGCACTCATTCTCCTGTCGTCGTAACAAAAAGCGCTATAGCGAATTTAGTGAATTACGACTTCAAAATATATATATATATATTTTTTAATCGAGACAGTTTAAAGTAAAGCGCGTTATGAATTGTTTCCGATTTTCAAGAGAAAAAGGTAAAAATTAATAGTAAAATGTAATAGTAAAACAGCAAATTCTCGTGTGTTTCCGTAACATACTGTTTGTCAGTAAATAACTTTTTAAGCCTTCTTTAAAAATACAGTATTTATTTCCAATATATCTAAAAATATCGTTGTTGTTGTCGAACGATCTGGAGGCCAGTCCCTGCAAATATCGAGTCACTTAACGTTGCATGTCAACATTGTGGATTACTGTTATTAGATGTGAGTCGTTGTTGTGTTTAGACTGTGGGTAATCTTGTCTCGACGTTATTTGTAGATATGTCTACGAGAAAGATAAAATGACGGATTAGTTGAAATAAACTAAAGAAATTAAAAACGCATCATATTTTCAAGTGGTAATGCGCAGTACAAATTTATTATAATGCAGTCCGCTGTTGTCTATAAATAGCACAACTGATGACAGATGTAATCATTGTGCTTTTAAACATTTTTACGTGATGGTTCCTTTGTATTTTGATCGGGTAGTATCTGAACAGTTATTTGTTTCTTTTTTTAAGAATGTATCATAAAAGTGATAACCCCACATACAATTGAAAAATGTGACAAGCCATGACAAAATGGTCCCAAATGACATTATTTATGGAAACTGAGTTGTACACATATTCTGAACTGTAGATGTGTCCTTAACATAAATTCAAAATTTAGACCTGCATGTTTAAAAATAACAAAATAACAGCATGTTTTCTACAATAAATCCTTATCGTAAACTTGCACTTTTAGTTTAATAATAATGAAAAATACTAAAATCATGTACTTTTATCATATATTTTAATTTCATATTTTGTCATCAATATCAAAAATATTTAAGGTGGAGTGCGACCTTTAATTTTTTCTAGAAATACATCTATGAAAAACTAACGAAAGAAAATTGAGGATATTTCTGATTTATTCCCGTTATTCGTTTGGCTCTTAATTTTGGGCGTCATTTCTTGGCGTAATTTTCATTGTTTCTGTAAGGTTTTCAGCATATCCCTATTTCAGTTGGAAGCGGACACGAATGAAATTTATATGTTTTTAAAAGATTTTAAATTCCCTTTCCTTTGATATAAATTTTGTGAATGATCTATGACGTACCTTAAGATTATGACGCATTAAAGCGTCAGACTTACACAAACTGTAGCGTAGAGTTTAACCGGAAAATTATCCGTTTTTTGAGTATAACATTTTTTGGGTCGAGGAATTTTGTGTAAATTTCAATCATAAATGCGCAAGTATATTTACTTGCGTTTGATTAACAAAAAATTGTATGTCACCGAATTCGTTTTTTCGGTACGACCGATTGTGTTTCCCCACCCCGAGCTAAAATGCGACGTTATTAAGTTACGCTAAAGTTTCGGACGATTTCGGAAAACTTGTACTATGGAACAAGTTGTCGACATTTTATCGTAAAAATAAACGTTCAATGAAAGCATATACTGAAATTAAAAAAATATCACATATACAGTAAATCGAATTATAATAGAAAAATGCGATGTTACTTGGTGGTATTTTTAAAGTTACGCTGATAGTTTCGGACGATTTCGGAAAGTTTGTACTATGGAGCTTATTGTCGTTAATTTATACGTTTAATGTTAGCATAATATACTGAAATATAAGAAAATAATACATAGGCCTATAATTCGGATTATAATAGAAAAATGAAGTCCCGGCTAGTTTTGAGCTGTGAATTTTCGGGATTTTTTTTCAATTATAATTAACTTATTAGCATTCGAGTTTAATGTGTGATTATGATTGAATTCTTATGCGTAAGAATATATCACGAAGACCTACGGCCTGAGTGATATATTCTTACGCATAAGAACGAAAAACTCGGGTTATTCTACGATAAGTTCGCTGACTTCAAATCACTTGCCAAATGGAAGTTTTATAACAGAATGGCATAATGTTCAAGGCTTATTTCTGTAGAACAAGCATCATTAATTTTATATTACATAAGGCATTAACTTTTAAATACATTAAAACATCAACATACTTTATCAATGAACAGAATGGCCATGTTCCAAAAATTATTTCAAAATTGGACGCCAAACCTTTGAAAAAGAACATTTAATTATAGCTTTAACTAATATTTCTGGTGTCAAAGATCACAAAACACGACTGTATGAATTTTCACTGGAGTTAAAATATTTCAAACCAAAACCAGGAACTATTTTTATCGGAAGGCGAATTATCGTTCAAAGTGGGCGGGCCTTTTTAACTGTTCTGTTATAGGATGACGGAAGAATATCGTGACATTTATTTTGATTTTCTGATACTTCTAGAAAGCAAATCAGTTATTTTTGTAGCAAGGTGTCGTAAAATGTAAATATAAGAATTGAATGCTATTTTTTGTGCGTTCATATGGTTATAAACCACACTGAAAGGCCAAGTATCGCTTGTGTGATTCATGAATTTACAGGAAGTCCCAATGTACTTTATACCCGTATAAACGCACAGAAATTATTATTCAATTCTTAAATAAAGTAAACATGTGTTCATACGTGTTACAACAGAATATATGCAAAGTACCTTGCAGTAAATACTCTAGAATGCCTATGAACTGATCAGACTGCTGAGGGCAAACTTCGACTTATGCACAATTTAAAAACACACAAAATGATGAAGCTATTTCAACAGATTCTTATTTCATTCTTCACCTAAATTTACGGTAAATTCTCTTTTAAATATTGCAGTTAGGAAAATGTTGTAAGCATTATATTGATTTCTAGACCAAGTTATTGTTTGCCATCCGTTGCATGTTTTTGATATCACAGTCGTCTTCCTTTCAAAACAGTGAAATTAATCACTACGTTATTGGAAACCATCAAGTAAACAATTATACAGAGACAAAAGTCTTGTGACAGGTGTTAAGGCTGAAATATAAAATCTGTATCACAAAACAATGATAAAGGAATTGTGCAGACGATATTAGTTATTAAATATTAACTGGTTCTGAGTATTTATTGCATAGATAGATAGATCTCTCTCTCTCTCTCTCTATATATATATAGAGAGAGAGAGAGAGAGAGAGAGAGAGAGAGAGGCAGACAGACAGTTTACCAGTATTCAAACTAAAGGCAATATGCACATACGTATATCCTAGGTTTCTAAATTACTGTCTGGTACTTATAACATGATTGTGTAAAAATGTTTAGTTCTGCTCATCTCGGGGCTAGAGGGCTTGCACTTCCACTACCGTCAATCAAACCGAACCTGCAACATTTTGGTTTATGTCGTGTTGGATGACCTGTGGTTTTCCACTTTTTTATTTTAAAGAAATCGAGGTTTTACCGTATTTCAAACGTATTAAGGTGTAGGACGTATAATCATTTCGCGCGTTACATGCCATGAATATACTATCATGTTAGATTCCCTACAGTTTGTTAACTCAGCGCCAGGTTATAGTGATTAGTATAGTTCAACGTCAATTAGTGAGGCGTAACTTATCCGCTATCCTCGGTGTTTACCGCAGTATTGTTATGAGCTAAAAGTGTAGACACGCCTCTATGCATAAAATTGATCTATTCAGCCAGTCTACCTAACCCTCTGACCTGTGACATTCCGTGCAAAGCATAATTGTAAAGTCGTATAAATACTATAGCCTATTTATTAACGGTTAATAATGTTACACACTGATAGCCGCACGAGAACTACATACAGATATAGACTTGTCATAGTGCACTACTGCGGGAAATATAAAGTGGAAGTATTGGACTGGGAAATTCATGGCATGATTAATTTTGATTGATGTATTTTTTTCTGCAATAAATTTTGGGAAATGAGTGTAAGGGCATAAGAATAAGGCGGCTGGAATTGAAATTTGGTTTCTTTATACTAACCCCTCCCTCGACGGAGTGATGTAGGGTTGTGTTAGTGCGTTGCGGTATAATGACACGGAAATATATAGTCATAACGGTAAGATTTCCATGTAGAAATTAATGAAGTGATAGTTTATATGACTGTAATTATACTATGGCAATGAGGATAACAAAGTCTAAATGTTAATTTATGATCTGTTCTTTTTGCTGTCGTTGATTCTCTTTGATTATGGGATGGGTATCTTGTTTTTATTTAGGAAATAATGCTTTGGAATTCATAGTCTGTTGTTACAGACACGGTTGCTTATCCTTCCAAATTTTACTAGTGATGAACAATTGCCATTAAGCAGATTGTTCTTATGGTCAATAGCAGCTATAGTATAAATGCATCTGAAATCATCTATGTATTTAAAATTTTAAGTGTATTTAGATTTAAATATGTATTTACAATAACAAGTGCAAGTGGAGCAAGAAAAATAAACAACAAGATTTATAAATTTTGATCGAAATTTTGATAAAAGAGCAACAGCAATCTGCCGACACAAACTTTATTAGTCAATGACCAAGACAACAACATACACGTATGCTATGACATTGTCCCTACACCCATACCCACTTCTGATCAGTTTTATATTGCTTCTACGGAGTGCAATCCCAACCAAAATATATATATATATATATACTCTGCGATAAATCTCACTTGGGAACTTCTTATTTCGATTCTAACACGATGCATGAGTCCATTATAACACATATTCACATCAAATACTAATAATGAAGATAATACAAAAATTTAATGATGCACTTTTTGACAGAAGTAATTTCATTAAAATCACGTATTAAAATCGAACGCTAATAAAGTTTATTATATTTGAAGTAAAAACCAAAAGTTTGCAACTCAAAACTAGCCGGGACTTCTTTTTCCTATTATTATTCGATTTACTGTATATGTGTTATTTCTTATATTTCAGAATATGCTTTCATTGAACGTATTTTTTTATGATAAAATGCCGACAACATGTTTCATAGTACAAGTTCTCCGAAATCGTCCGAAACTTTAGCGTAACTTTAAAAATACCACCAAATAACGTCGAATTTTAGCTCGGGGGATGGGCAAACAAAATCGGTCGTACTGAAAAAAAAAAACGAATTCGGTAACATACAATTTTTAGTTAACCAAACGGAAGTAAATATACTTGCGCATTTATGATTGAAATTTAAACAAAATTCCTCGACCCCAAAAAAATGTTATACTCGAAAAACGGACAATTTTCCAGCTAAACTCTACGTTACATTTTGTGTAAGACTGACGCTTTAATGTGTCATAATCTTAAGGTACGTCATAGATCATTCACGAAATTTATATCATAGGAAAAGGAATTTTAAATCTTTTAAAAATATATAAATTTCATTTGTGTGTGCTTCCAACTAAAACAGGGATATGCTGAAAACCTTACAGAAACAATGAAAATGACGCCAAGAAATGACGCCCAAAATTGCCGTTAGTGGCCAAGTTTGACAGCGCACCAAACAAATGTGGCTTAAAAAAAGAGCCAAACGGAAAACGGGAATAAATCAGAAATATCCTCAATTTTCTTTCGTTAATTTTTCATAGATATATTTAAAAAAAAATAAAGGTCGCACTCCACCTTAATATGATCAGCACAGTTGAAAGTGAATTATTTAGAACGACGTATAACCGCCGAGTGTCAATCTGACTAAAGTACTTGATCTCCTAAACGAAGATCTGAGAACGACCCATTCACATACGTCTATTGTTTATTTTGCATTTCCAGTATTGCTATTTTTATTTTAACCAATCAGACGACTTGTTCAAATGTCAAAGAGTAAGAAAAATATGCAGTCATTCCAGGGCTCGAACCCGTGACCCCTCGTTTTCAAAGCAAGTGACCTACCGACTGAGCTAACCGGCTATCTGACACATTACGACATAAGAATTGTAAATATCAAAAGTCAAGGCTACGGGTAGATTTGCAAAATTTTGTAAGTTAAGCTCTGATTGGCTAGCGAAAGGGTCGTCAGAACGAGGCTATGAATAGGTCGTTCTTAGATCCTATGCGTAGCGATAAGAGATGTACTTTAGTCAGATTGCGCCGAGTGTATAATTAAGTGTTAAAGCACCGTTTTGCTATAATTTATTTCGATTCTAATATGAATTTTATTGTAAAATTTATATCAAATATGAGAGAACTGTTTCTTCGCGCATGCATGGCACCAACTGTTAGGTCGTCACGCTCTTTGTTTATGCACGCCAGGACGGAAATGGTAATACGACTTGCGGAAGAGTTCAGTTTTGGCGCAAAAGATGGCGAATTATTTTGCAAAGTGAATAACCAAATTAATATATGTGTAATTAAGACAGTTGTTCAATGTGACGTTTCGTTTAAAAAATGTTATTAAGTAAAATATTTCATGTAATTTGAAAGCGCTATTTCTTGATACGTACATGGCGCTAAATATCACGTTGACGTGACGTCAACATAATATCGTTGTGATGATTAAAGCACTGTTAGTCATATTAGAATAATGTTTAAGAAATAATTTATAGCAAAACGGTGCTTTATCACTATTTATACACGATGGGCGGTTATTCGTCGGGCGTAATAATTTCACGAGTGCGCAGCCCGAGTGAAATTATTTCGGACGACATATAACCGCCCGAGTTTTGCTATGAATTATTTCGATTCTAATATGTTATTTATTGTAAAATTTATATCAAATATGATGGAACTGTTTCTTCGCGCAAGCATGGCGCCAATAGTAGGTCTTTGTTTACACTCCAGGGCCGGAAATGGTAATACGTCTTGCAACAGAGTTCAGTTCGGGCGAAAATTATTGCGAATTATTCAGCAAAGCGAATAACTAACTCAGTATGTGTGTAAATTTATCAACACATCTACGCAATGTGACATTTCGTTTAAAACATGTTATTAAGTAAAATATTTCATGAAATTTGAAAGTGCTATTTCTTGATGCGTACATAGCGCTAAATATCACGTTGACGTGACATCAACATAACATTGCTGTGATGATTAAAGCATTGATAGTCATATTAGAATTTTGGATATAAATTTGCAAATTGTAGCATTGTTAATGGTTTGTTGATAAAACTGTATATATTTTGTTTGGTTGTGAAGAAAATTTGTTTGTTTGTTTGATTTGGGTTTAACGCCGTTTTTCAACAGTATTTCAGTGTATTTAACGGCGGGCAGTTAACCTAATCAGTGTTCCTGGATTCTGTACCAGTACAAACCTGTTCTCCGCAAGTAACTGCCAACTCCCCCACATGAATCAGAGGTGGAGGACTAATGATTTCAGACACAATGTCGTTTATCAAATAGTCACGAAGAACACACGCCCCGCCCGAGGATCGAACTCGCGGCCCCGCGATCCGTAGACCGACGTTCTACCTACTGAGCTAAGCGGGCGGGTTGTGAAGAAAATAGCAAACTTTAATGTTGCAACGTTTTGGTACACTGCTATGGACACACCACATAATCTCGAAGTTATGTTAAGTCTATTGGAAATGTATTGGATAATGATATGTCTGCTACATCTAATTTTTATACCTTATATGCTTTTTCATTTTTAATGCAATGTCTTTGTGACTAAGTATCCTCGTCATCGTACAACGGTCTATCAAAACAACAAACGAACAAATATATTGCTGAGGACACATATTCATTCATGGTTATGGGATAATAAAACCTTTTCTGAAAGTCTCACAAAATGTTTAATAATAAGTGTCCTTTCTATTACATGATAATTTTATGCTAGTCTCAACATTAAACTCATATGATCGGAGTGCGCTCACGTATCACATGTTGATTTTTTCTTTCTTTCATCAAGTCATTCGAGTCTGAAACAGTCGTCCAACAAAAACCAAAATCCTTTCAAATATGAAGTAAAACTAAAACTGAGTGCGATAATTAAATGCATGGAAAATGCAGATGATATCTTTTATTCTGATACGACCCGATTTATTTCCATTTTTTAACAAAGAAGGCTAACAAAGTGTACTATTGTGTAAAACATGCACTGTTCGTACGTCACAATGATTTTCATAGAGTCAATCGTAATAACGGTACAATGTAAAAGGAAACGACAAAAAACACAAGGAATGTATAATGTCGTTTATTCTTGGGTTATTTCCAGCACAGGCTGAACCGAAAGATAGTGTCTGTAGTGCTGGCTAAGGATGCATGACACCTTATTTTACTTTATTTTCGTTTCCTATTAAATTAATACCTTAAAATTTATAAAACTCACTACCTTAGGACTGCTACTTTAAATATTAATATCAGTACCTTAAAATGTATGCAGATCGCTGTCTGTTAACTGCCACCTTTAAAATTATTGAATATTATAGTGAATACTGAATTGATAGAACTGTTAATTCTGAATTAATTTTGTATTATAATATTATCGGATTGTGATGGTGCTTGATGCATTAGTGTGGTAGTGCTCAACTATCATACTTATTTCATTTGCACATTCGGATGCGGTGACTTTGTGTTTACATTTAAATTTGGAATATTTGAATGACACTTTTCTGTGTGCCAGTTCATGCATTTCATTATTACGACTTGATGTTACAAGATTCATGAATACAGGGTGAGGGTCCCTGTCTATAAGGGCCACGCCAACTTAACAAATACATGTACTGTTCGTACGTCACAATGATTGTCATAGCGTCAATCGTAATAACGGCACAATGTAAAAGGAAACGACAAAAACTGTTATATTTGGATGATATCTTCAAGATGTACATCATAATAGCAGAATGTGTTAGAATCGAATTGACGTATCTCAAACAGTGATTTGCTCTTGAATAAAATCATTGTATGTCGTTCAGTTGCGCCATCGTCATATAATTCTGTTGCATTTGCACTCAAAATATTGCTTTTATTCAAAGACAAATCAGTGTTTTGATTACATTCTTTCCTTAATTAATGTGTCAGTTTTTCATCAGTTTTTAAAGTATTTTAGAATTGTTCTGTGATGTGTGTGCCATTGACTATTTTCTATGGTGATATTTTTCTTCCTTATATAAAACATGTGTCATCTAACGTAACTCTCATAGGATAACAATATTCACTAGTGAGAATTGTCTTTCTTTGATTAAATCTAAATTGAAAACTTTACGGTAAGCTGCAAAACTTAATGGAATATCATGTCTCCTAAATTTCTCGTAATAGTAAAATTGCATCGTAAGTTGTATATTGAACCTCAGTAGAAGCTCTATTTTGATAACACCTCAATTGCGGCTCCAAAAATGAAGAGAGTAAGAGATTCACTTTCGCTCTTATTTGTTGTGTCCGGTGCTGCCATGTTTTGTCTTTAGTTGATAATGGGTTGTCTCACTTTTATTTTGTTCTACACGAAGTAACAACATGAAAAGCGGCTACTCATATATTTGTTGGTAATGTTAAATATTCGTGATACAGATCCTCCATTATGACTAAGACACGGAGATTATTAACTGCTTTGCAAATTCTCCTCGGAAACTTTAATTGCTGACAAACAGTTGTGGGAGTACTATTATCAAGACCATATTTGATTTAAAACTTACTTAAACATAAGCGTTCCATGTATATTTTTTACGTACTTGTAAAATAAACAACAAATGGGCACCGTCTTATGTTCGTCAGCGGCAAAGAACAGCATCGGACAGTTAAGACCGATTAATTGTGCACATATCTCACTCTAAATCTTTTGTCATTTCATGAAAAAATGGCCGGACTTACTTTGTTTTTTTCTCTCAAAATAATTGTAAACTATACAAATTGCAAAATTTCTTTAATTTCTTATTTTTTATAAAACATCCAAATGAATAAAGAGGCTGGAATCGAAATTTTGGCTGAGAATTTATGAACATTAGAAATTGGCTTTACATAAAAAAAAAACAAAGACAAATATCAAACAGGAAATGACACGCACAAAAAACGCAGCCTCCTCAAAACGAAACCCCCAGCACACAGACGCGTGCACCACACACACACACACACACACACACACACACACACAAAGCCAAAACACAAGGACAAAACGAACAAACAAAGGAACACAGTGGGGCACCGCCTTGGAACGGTCAGTGGCAAAAACATCACTAGGGAGCCCAAACCGGTTTATGGTGCGCACCCAACCTCACTCTTACTCCCACCATGTTCCAAAGACAGGGGACAGTGTAAATAAAAGTAATCCCCTCCAGGTGAATCTCTAACACACGTAATGGAAACAAAAAGGCATGGCATGTAGAATACAAAAAAGCCCGTGTATAAATATATAAAAAGCAAACCTTAAGGACCAAAATCGAATGTACTCAATACCTTTTCAGAAGACAGAGCAACAAGAGAAACACCCTTAAGGGCCCGACGAAATATGCCAGAAGACAAATATCAAAACAGTTCAGTCCTGGTAGGATTTAAAAACTGCTTATCATAGAGTCCTCCCCCTCTTCCGTCAGACACAATCAAAGAGGGAAGCGTAGTGTCCAACTGTAAACGGGATGAACACTAAACATGCGGTATGTCTCAAAACAGTTGGGTCGTAACCTCTTTTAATAAAACGTTTGATATTTTTTCCAAATACATTTGGAAAATTACCATGACCCAAGATCTTACGAAGTTTGTAAACCACATCCCCATAAAAACGGGTTTAGAAATACCTTCTCGCAGAAGTGTCTTTAAATTACTATTGAATTTTAAAACTAAATCAGAATTACGATAGAAAAAATTAGCAAACTATTTACGCAATTTGTAATAACGGTAGCCTTGCTGAAGAAGTTTACTTGTAATATATTGATTATGTTCATTGAAATGCTTGACATGACTACACGCTTTGGCAAACCGAATTAATTGGAAATATATCTAACATTAAAATCATCCCTCTTGTCATAAATTTTGGTATGTATAATATTGTCATAAATAGAGAAATGTAAATCTAAAAATGAAGCATCAGTATCCGAATTATTAGTTTTAATTAACTGAAGC
Source organism: Mercenaria mercenaria (assembly GCF_021730395.1). Taxonomy (NCBI): domain Eukaryota; kingdom Metazoa; phylum Mollusca; class Bivalvia; order Venerida; family Veneridae; genus Mercenaria; species Mercenaria mercenaria. The sequence goes on along the minus strand of NW_026460080.1, from coordinate 62,058 downwards.
TCCCTAGGATAAATAGTTCCCACCAATTGACCAAAAAACGGATTATTATTGTGTGGGAGACATATTGATTTACTCCAGTCTGTGTGTGTGTGTGTCTGTCTCTGTGTGTGTCTGTCACAAAGCTTGTCCGCACTCTAAGTCGAACATTTCTTATCCGATTTTCATTAAACTTAAACAAAATGTGTTTGACCATAAGACCTCAGCCAAGTTCGATACCTAGCTAAATCGGTCGAGGCGTCTTGGAGTTATGGCCCTTGAATTACCAAAAATCGACCTTTTTTACTATTGTCTGCACTCTAATTCGAATATTTCTCATCCAATCTTCACCAAACTTAATCAAAATGTGTTTGACTATAAGACCTCGGCCAAGTTCGATAACTAGCTAAATCGGTCGAGGCATTTTGGAGTTACGGCCCCTGAACTATCGAAAAATTGGCCTTTTTACTCATGTCCGCCTCTTAATCAAACATTTCTCATCCAATCTTCACCAAACTTGAACAAAATGTGTTTGACCATGAGACCTCGGCCAAGTTCAATAAATACCCAAATCGGTCCAGGCATTTTGGAGTTACGGCCCTTGAATTATCGAAAAATCGGCCTTTTTACTCATGTCCGCACACTTAATCAAACATTTCTCATCCGATCTTCACCAAACTTGAGCAAAATGTGTTTGACCATAAGACCTCGGCCAAGTTCGATAACTAGCCAAATCGGTCCAGGCATTTTAGAGTTACGGCCCTTGAATTACCGAAAACATCCGTCTGTTTACTCTTGTCCGCTCTCTAAGTCGAACATTTCTCATCCGATCTTCACCAAACTTGAACAAAATGTGTTTGGCCATAACATCTTACCCAAGTTTGATAACTAGCATCTAGAGAAACAAACATTTTTCATAGGGGCAGTTGTGGGAGACATGCGCTTTTCTCAAAAGCATCTCTGATCCATATTAAGAATATCATCCAGATAGCGTGATATATTGTTAAATGCAGTTATAATATCTGCCTGCGTATCTGGAGAAAGGCTCAACATAAAGTCTCCTTCATATCAATATAAAAACAAATCTGCGACAAGGGGTGCACAATTTGTTCCCAGGGGAATACCAACAACTTGTCTAAAAACTGCATTCCCAAACCTGATGTAAATGTTGTTCAATAAAAAATAAAGGGCTTTACAAACTTCGTCACAGGTCCACATTGTATAATGTTTAATAATATTGCTAGTAAAGAAGCTTTATCAAAATTGCAAGCGATAAATGTAGCATTCTCTCTATGCTTAAGAAATAAAAAACGAAACAGTCCTACATTGAACCCGGTCAATTTACTTCCGCACCTAACTGGTCAAGTACTGGTGAGGTGAGAAAAGAACTGACCAGCAGTAATTTCCTTAACTTAGAAGAAGTTGAAAAAGGAAAAAGGCCATCAACTGAAAAAAAACAACAGATAACATATATTGAAATAAGTTCATTTAAAAACATTGAAAACAAAGAACTTAATAGTCAGAATTTTACCCCCATAAGAATTATCAATAGTAACCAGTTGCAATTGATGAGGGGTGGGGTGGATTGATTAGGGTAGGGGGTGAAGAACTGACCAGTCAGTCAGGGGAAAAACTGACTGGGAAAATAACTGACAGTTATACACCGGGTCGCCTCGGCAAAATTAGCTTTCACTCTTGACCAATATACCACAGAGAAAACAATGTACATGATGAGCCTTCGTCAATCATATAAATAGCTTTCATGGTTGTCGAACGATCTGGAAGTCAGTCCCTTAAACTATGAATATTTGAACAACAACTGCTTGGTATTTCTTACCTTAAGCTTAGAACACATTTACTTCCATTTATGTTGTTCTGATTATTTTAATCAGAACAACATCAACGGAAGTAAATATACACTGTAGGAATTAAACAGTATATAAACACCTATATCGAATGAATGCGTAATTTAGATATTTCTGTTGTCGCTTAGGTGCCTCACAAAAAAGAGTTAAAAGCGAAACTTGCATTCATGTATATTTTAATTATAAGATGGGAAACCCAACAACAAAACTGATTTTCAATCGAAAGTAGAACTTCGCTACAGAACAAAAGTCATTAAAACATGTCTACATATGATGTATTTCTCAATACGTCACTATCAAAGGTAAATTAAAACTAAATTAATAAATATTTTATCTTGTGTAATTTTAATGGTTTATTATACTAAAATTTTATATATCAACATATTTGTTAATATATAAAGCAAAAGTTGAAACCTGTTTTGATACACGTTTTAACCCTAAGAAATGGTTTGATTTTCGGGTATATAATGTTAGTATTGGAAGGGTTTTAATAAGACATAGACTGGACGCGTAAGAGAAAGAGCTAAAAGAACTGTAGATGACGTAACCCAAAACGAAACTAAATATAGTTGTATCTTAAATTGATTCAATTGAACTGAGTTCAGATTAGATAATAAATGTAAAGGTTTGGTCGATTAGTCATTCTACTTATACGAGACAAAGAAGAAATTAAATAAACTTTGTCAGTTATAATTAGAAATCTAACGACTTTTGGTTAGTTAAAGTTTTTGTCGATACACTGAAAACGAAACTATTGTCAATTCATTCCTTTAAATATGTCCCGTAGCATGATATATCAAAACAGGTTCGTTCAAATTTTACAGCATACAATATTGATGTCCAGTGGTTACGATATCGGCTACTTAACCCAGTGGTCGTTTAAGTCCGACTGAGGTCACGACCACATCTTCGTGTTTGTCATACGTAATAGCGTTTCAGAAAAGCTGACTTAAGAGTGATTAATTAAAGACGCGTTAAGTTTTATCACAAGCGAGCTAACGTATAAGTTACTATTACATGACTCCTTCTACAAATGTAAAAATGGCCTGTCAATAGTTTGGGCGATATGACCGGTGCAGTTGCTTTAACATTGACCGGCACGCCATTCAGTAAGTGTATTTATAAACCATCTGTCAATGTAACGCTATGAACTCGTTTATAATTTGAGCACAGGATTGTATTGCTGTTTAAAAGTAATCTCTTTTACTGTATTCAGTACGTAAATCCAGACCTTGCGAAAAGAGATGTTCTGTGTGTCTTCACAACATTTAGTGACCTGCGACCAAAGTTAGACACATTTGGTAAGTGATCAATGCTAAAGTTTTTTTTTTGTTTTGCATGGTGATCTTCTTACAATTAAGTTAAATTGATTAGACAGATATGATATAACAGACGGGTTTAGTTCAATTATAAATCGGCAAGATCTTTCTTGTGTATTTCAGTCTTCAACGATGGATTCAGAAAGAAACTACTTCAGTTAGACGGAACAATACCAGTCCTTTAAAACGGTATACTGATCAAACAATAGAATGCTATTACAACATCTGTCAACAAGTATATCTTTGTAAAATAGCACTATGGACGTACACCTTTGTCTTCCGTTTTAATTGGTATTCTAAGCTCGATAAACGTCGTCAGTGACTTAAAAGGCCATAATAGATTTGTTTACAATGTTGCAGCCAAACTTCTGTTGTGAACATCAAATGTATTCAGATCTTTTGATGACTGTTTTCTAAAATATGCTAACTGTTTGACATTCTTGACTAATATTGAAGAAAGCCTAATTGGATCCATTGTCTTGATTACCAACCAGTTCATACGTAATATTGACAGTAATTAATGCTTAGTTTTTGTTTCTTTTAACTGGGGGCCATACGCTGCTTTTCATGGAATTACACGCTAGTGTATCATTGAATTTTCCATGTGCACCACCGTATGAACACATCTACAGATGCCTCTACATTGCTTTTGTACTTGTAGCATGTGTAAATGTTGAGTTCCGCTCAACCCGGGGCTAGAGGGCGAGGACGGTAGCATGCATTTCCACTATCGTCCATAAACAGGCTCAATCGAACCGAGCCTGCAACATTTTCGTTTTTGTTGTGTTGAGTGACCTGTTGATTTTTCACGGTTTTATATTTTATAATGTAAACTTGTCCTTACGCATAGTATTACTCTTTATCTAGACAGTTGTGCTTTATTTATTTCTCGCGTTATGGGACTGTAACATGTTGTTTGTGACTTTTATATTAAAAGCAAGTAAGGGTAATTCAGGATATAGCAAACACCTTACCACAATTTAATATAAAACCATTATACACACTTTTTGTTACAGGTGCTGTATTAAGAACAGTTATGTTAGTTTTCAAATGCGACTTAACATCTCGATAATACCAGTAGTTAACTGTTAGACTAAGTAATGTCTTTTCAGTGTTTGCTTATAGTACGATAAAAACATTTCCTGAACATCCTGGGCTGATGGTTCTGAAATTAAACAGAAAACAAATGAAAGATTTTTATTGTGTATTTCAAACTTTTAGGTGCGACAATATACCTGTATACATATGGCTTATGAAAAGCATCCATACAATCCACTAATAATCTATGTGAAACTAACATCAACGATGCAGATAAAGTCTAGCAAGTATGTTGACATGAATGGAAAAATAGACCTGCCATACCTTAGAGAGTGGAAACATGTAAGACACTTCTGAAGATTTTAACCATTTTGTTTCAAGCACACTTTTATTCAAAATAGTTACTTTAAATATAGGTTTGTTTATACTAATTACTTCAAACACAAGTTTTTTTTCATAATAGTTGCTTAAAAAACGTAAAGACTTCCAGTTAAAGATCTTCTTACCTGATTTGATAATTTAATGATGCCACTTATGTGATATGATTGTGAAACAAGATTGCAATATCTATTGTAATTTTGCTGACAGATCATGTCCAAGGCAAGAAAGGCCTACCGTTGACAACATTTTAAGGCGCCACATTATTTGGTAAGATCGGCTGATTTTCTGTCAATTTGATGGAGTATGGTATATGACTGTTGCCTAATATAAATGGTTTCATTAAAACAGTGAAAATATGTATAGTTAAAAGAAGACCTTTCAAAGGGGCAGATCAACATGATAACTGGTCAAGAGTTGGGGTTCATGCTAGGCCTATGTCAGTTATAATTCCTTGGATATTGATAATACGGATGAAAATGAAATATATAATTACATGATTTGTCAGTTGACTAGCAAGTATTTTCAGCTAGAATCGAACTCATTTGGATTAATCCAGAGTCTGACGATTGTCTTTGGCGGAGAGCCACCTGTTTACTCAACGTTCGAAAAAAGGATTGTCTTAAAAAGATTATACAGTAACTGATAAATCATATATCCAGTAAATACATAATGTAGAACAGGTTTTTGCATGCAAAATTTCATTTTATTTTAAAATTTGTAACGTGAATCAAATTTAATATTAGATAATACAAGTTTATACAAAAGGAATGAAACACAACAATAAAAGTACTGTGAAACGCATGGATTCTATCTTCCCTTTTTTCTCGACATAAAACTACAGTACACATATCTTCTGACACATTTAGGGCTAATACATTATATCATGTCACAGAGATACAAACGTTCTCCTGTCTGAGCCTGTGTCAAATAAAAAGATACGTTAATAAATGCATTAGTCACAAAGACAAAACAAAAAACTACGTGAAAATAAAACAAAGAAATTGATTAAACTAATGAAATATTGTCAATTAAAAAATAGAGACATCTGAGTGTGTGTTTATTTGTTATCACACTGGTCATAGCTTTCGCAGATGCGGTGGTTCCAACGCAGCGGCGGTGGAGGATTCGTCGCAGAAGCGGTGGAGAAATATAGCCGTCTAGCTTTATTTTCGCTGTCAACGGTAAGTTTTTTTAATGAGTTTTCCCATATCTTTTTCCGTTGAGTGAAAACAACCAGTGAGACAGGAGCCCAAATGTGTACTCTTCCAGCCACAAACACTTGTTCAGTGCAATTCTTTGTCAGTAATGTAAACACTTCTGTACAGTTTGACGAGGGACTGTCGTTTTTGTAGAATTTCTATCAAAAATGGTAAATTCTTGTACAAAGCGACCCTTGAGCACGTTTGCATCAAATCGTAAGTATGTCAATGTCAAGCAACAACTATTCCTCCGTAATCGGTGAATTTTCATTGCCGGCATATAAAATGATCGGCCAAAAATGATTCCAACGCAGTATGCGGTGATTCCAACCCAGTATGCGGTGGATACAATTGCAACGAATTACGATTGATCTTTCTTTTCAATGTTCGTTTCAATCACATCGTAAGTATGACACTGTAAAGCAACAACGTTTTCTTCGTAATCGGTTTCTAGATATCAAATTCATTTCCTGAAAATATTCTAGCTGGTGATACTTGGTAGCTATCATGATAATATTTTCAACTTTCTTGTAAAGATGTTCATTGTTTCTTCTAAAAACGTCGCATATTTTCTTGTTACGGAGCGATTTCCTACACTCATACTAAAATACACTGGTAAAAAAATCCTCGTAAGTGTGAAATATGTAACAAAGGGTTTGTCAGAAAAGATGTCTTTAATGACCACTTAAAAGCGCACAACACTTTAGATCCATCATTCATGTGCCAAACGTGTGGAAGGTTCTTTACCAGGAAATCCTGTCTAGACCGACACGCACATTCTCACCAGCCGCAGAAAATGCATGAATGCAATGCATGCAAACAAGTATTCTCATCAAAGTCATCTCTAAATAAACATTCAAGGACACACGAGGAAAAATGAGTGCCAAACATGTAAATAGTCATTCTTTCACCTAGATGACCACGTCAGACATTGTGGGAATGATCCCAGATACTTCACATGTGACATATGCGTGAAAGGTTCAAGCAAAGGCGCTATCTGTCTCAGCATATTAGATGTGTGCACAATGAGCTGGAACAGTACAAATGTCAGAAATGTGAAAACAAATACAGCCACAAGGCTTCTCTGCACTACCATAAGAAACGCTGCACTTAAGATCTGATCATGCCGCAAGATGGAGAAAAGGCATATTGTTTTAGTCTATCATCCTGTTGGCTATGTAGCTAAACTTCTATATTTGCAGTAATGATTGATAACCTGCTGACCAAACCCATACACGCTGTCTTTACACAAATATATGTTACTAGCCAATGTCAGTTTTGCATATATATATCGGTCACCGTGGCCCAGTGGTTAAGGCGTCCGCCTCGGGATCGGGAGGTAGAAGGTTCGAGCCCCATGGGGAGCGTTCGTCCGGGGGATGTTTGTCATGGGACTCATTCCGAAATGGCCGGTTCATGAGCTGTGAGCTAGTTAAATGAATGGTTACCGATTTCTATCCGCCTGGCGCCTGGCATAGTGGTAGAAGTTGGGAGGTAATTGGTACGCACAATAAAAGGTGTCTCATAAGTCAAATTGACTGGTCCCTCATGCCGTGAATTCCCAGTCAAAATTACCACTTTAGATTTTCGCAGTAGAGGATTGTGGCAAGTCTATATCTCCATGTAGTTTTCGTGCGGCCATCGGTGTGTAACATTAACGTATTCGCATTGACCGTTAATTATAGGCTATAGCATTTACTTTTATCCATCGGTATATAACAAATTAAAGACCCACCAATACCGAATGGTCTACTTTTTCCTCCCACATGAACTTTGTGCAAATAATTCTGGTAATACTGGTATCATACCACTATTCTACAAGATGACAGGTGGACAAGCTCAGTCCGGTTTTCATAACTTCATCTGCAAACTTACTTAGTCATTCTCTTCTCAGTATAGTTTTATAGAAAATAGAATAATAACTATCTTACACTGTATATAGAAACAAAGTGTGATCTAAACTCACCTTAAATATCTGTTACTGTCAAACTGTAATTAGACACTTGTTATTTCTCATTTCTCCATACAAAAATGTATAATTACAATTATGGAACAATCTGACTGAAGTACTTGATCTTCTAAACGAAGATCCGAGAGGGACCCATTCTTAATCGTCTTCTGTATATTTTTGATTTCCAGAATTGCTATTTTTATTTTCGCAAATCAAAGATTAAGAAAAATGTGTAGGCTGTCAGGGACTCGAATCCGGGACCACTTACAGAGCAAGTGCTCTACCGACAGAGCTAACGCTTTACTGACAGAGCTAACCGGCTATCTGACACTTTACGTCATTAAAATGTAACTATCAAAAACCCAGTCTAAATATAGATTTTTTATTCGTACAAAATGTTGTAAGTAAGCCTTCTGCCTGGCTAACGGAATGGTCGTCAGAACGAGGCTATCAATAGCACGTCTTCAGATCCTAAGTATAGCGTAATAGGAGATGTACTTTAGTCATACAGCATTATGGAAATACAAAAGGTTACAGTTAGTTAGTAGTGTGTCTTTAAGGTAACTTGACAATAGCCACTACTGACCTTGACATTTTAAAGGGATAAGTACAAATATATATAACTCTCAAAGTTAGAATTGAAGCTCAAACAAAAGATGGTACTATTAGTGAAAAATGCCTCCGAGGCTTGTCCAAGAATGCTATAGTTCGATGCGCAAAATATGCCAGAATAGTTAAGGTATGACTAACTTTTCGACAAGAGAAAAAATTTCTCCGAAGGTAACCTTGACCTTAGAGCTAGGGTCTTGGTCTTGAGTATGACACACTAACTCATCATAGGGAAAAATTGTGACAAGTAATGTTTGATGATGGCAGAGTTATTGACTGAACAAGAAACATAAATGTTAACTTTTTAATTTAAGTTTGACTTTGACTTTGAAACTAGAGATTTTGGACTTGCGTCACGTCATTTCAATATAGGGAACGTTTATGCCATGTAATTTTAAAATGTCTTCATCGACGGAATAGGTATGGAACTGACAAGAAACACACCATGTAAACCGTTAACCTCTAAATGTGACATCGACCGTAGAGCTAGTGGTCTGGTTGTTATGGACGACACGTTTTCTCGTTACCGGGGAATATTTCTGCTAATTAATTTCGAAATTTCTTGATTAATGACAGAGTTTCGAACCGGATATGAAACAGACCCTTTTAACCTTTCACTTGACTTCTAAGTGTAAACTTGATCTTAGAGCTAGGGGTCTGGGTCTTGCGCGTAATCATTTTGTGGGGTCGAATCTACGTGAGTTTTTTTTCTTCATGTTTTGTCTTTATGTGTGTGTGTGTGTGTGTGTGTGTTTCTTTTCGTTTTCATTTTTATTCCCGTATTTTTGTTTCTTTCTTTGATGGTTTGTATTTGTATGTATGCCTTTATATAAAACAACAGTATGTTTATTATTTGCATGGCTTAAATGCATGCATTTAGTCAATATCATCTTTGATATAATGGTAAACTTTTCTGATCTGCCATATCGGCTTATGATACTTCTCTCTCTATTGTGTTGTCACATAGTTCATGAAGGAATCTAAATGTTTACGAGAAAAAAAATGTCGTTGGTGAGTTTCGAACCCACACGGCAAAAAGATCTGTTTAACATGAACTGTTTGCTTTACCACTGAGCTAATTTGCAATTGGTACAAAATCTAGAAATATTTAGATTGTAACATGATTAATGACAGAGTTACGAACCGGATATGAAACAGACCATTTTAACCTTTCACTTGACTTCTAAGTGTAAACTTGATCTTGGAGCTAGGGGTCTGGGTCTTGAGGGTAACACATTGCCTCCTTAAGGTAAACATTTATGCCAAGTTGTTTCAAAATCCCTTCATGGATAACAGAGTTAATTATCGGACACGTAAAGATCTATTATGATATGACTTCTAAATATGACCTTGACCTTGGATCAAGGGATCTGGGTCTTGCGCGTGACACATTGTCTGATTATAGTTACCATTTATGCCAAGATATTTCAAAATCCCTCCATGGATAGCAGAAATATGGATCGACACAAAAATAACCCTGTTAACATTTGAACACGAAGTCTGACCTTGACCTTGGAGCTAGGGTTCTCATTTTGATAAACATTTATGCTAAGTACTTTTAAAACCTCTTGATGAATGGCAAATCTACGATCCGGACACAAAACAGACTGTTTGACTTCTAAGTGTGACCTTGACCCTGTAGAAAGGGGTCTGAGTAGTCTCATTAAGGTTAATATATTTATGCCAAACTATTTCAAAATTCTTTCATGGATAACAGAATTACAGCCCGGACAAGAATTTACAAAGTTACGGTCGGACGGACGGACAACGCGATTTTAATACGGCCACCTTCGGGGGCATTAAAATCAAAGAACATACTGTAGTGTAAATAAAAAATTATTTGCTGAAACATCTTTAAAGGATGTAATGATGTTATCATTAAATAAAATCCTAAAATTATCAAATGTTTTTTTTTTTTCAAATTCTTGAAATAGATACCGGTATATACTTAATCACTTAATAACAACATAATATATTAGGCCCTAACAAAATCTGAAAAATATCCCTCAGAAGCAACGAGGACAAAACAAATAGAAAAAAAATATAGCAGACTCGATTTGACTGATAGTTGGTTTAATTTGTACGATAGTCAGCGATGTACATGTATTTAGATAATTTACAACCATGCTTTGCACGGAATGAATTTGCAACCATGCTTTGCACGGAATGTCATGGATCAGAGGGATAGACTGGCTATATTCATCACTAAAACCCGACAAACTGTATGGAATCTAAAGTGGTAGTATATTCATGGCATAAGTTCAATAGGGGTGACACTATAATAAACAAGACCTTTTATATGTACTCTTGTTAGGTAAAATGTACTTCTTTTTTTATCTCTCAGACCTTGAAACAGGAAAAAGTTTTTCTTTATCAAACAAAGTATGTAATGATCGTGTAATGTAGTTTTTTCAGATAATACTTAATATCATTAACATATAAGATATACGCTCGCAACAGTTGAAACTGCCAACTGAGAAATCAATTAACCGTTTTCCCTACTTCCAAAACGGGAATCTTGTACGTAGATGTAGTCACTTGTTTCCGTTCAGAAAGCAAAGTCCATACAGTGTATGGGAAAATCATTGACAATATTTTCGTGAACACAATATTTTTGGCAATGTAGGTTTCATCGAGACGTTTCCCAGACTATTTTCCGAGATATTTGCATATGATAGTGATCCGCGTATCTCAAGCCAAATGTAAGACACATTTTTTAATTTTTTTTTTCATGTTTTATCTTTTGATGTCGTATTATAACATAGAAAGATAGTAACATTGCTGTTGTAACACATTTACTCACAATTGCCATTGATTCATAAAAATTGAGCCGTGCCATGACAAAACCAACATAGTGGGTTTGCGACCATCATGGATCCAGACCAGCCTGCGCATCCGCGCAGTCTGCTCAGGGTCCATACTGTTCGCTTTCAAACCCTACTGCAATTAGAGAAACCGTTAGCGAACAGTATGGACCCTAACCAGACTGCGCTGATGTGCAGGCTGGTGTGGATCCATGCTGGTCACAAAGCCACTATGTTGGTTTTCTAATGACATGGCTCATTAATGATTTTCATTTCCATCAGCTGAATCAAGGTTTTATTCTACCTTAAGCCATCACTTCCGGTTTAACAAGTGTGCAGAACTACCTTAACGCAGTGTTGACCACATATATGTACACAACAGCGTCTTTTAGAATGGGCAAGATCGGATCATTTTGCGTTTCTACTGATTTAAAAATAGATGCCTGTTTTCTATATTCAGCAATAGCAGACTTTCATCATTGTTTCTCAGAAGGCCTAAAAAATTGTTTCTGGTAACATGCTTCATAAAGGGCAGGTAGAAAGGATTTTTTTAAAATTCATTTTATTAATTGAGATTTTTTTTTGAAAATATTTTTGTGTCAAAAATGAATACAGATAAGGGGGTTATGCCTTAAAAGCATCCTTAAGTTTCAACATCAGTGACCATGTTTAAAGCATGAAAGTGCAGTTTTACTCCAAGGTCATAAAACATTTAGGGTTGGGCCAAAAACTTAGGGTAGGTCGAGATACCGGAAACAATAATTTTTTATTCGCCTAAAGTAAAAATGACGAGAAGTCATTTAATTCAAGTTTCGTTTTATTGTCCAATATTATATAAAAGAGACACTGTATCAATTTGTTTTCATTTTCACCATAATGAATGTATTAAGGACTGATTTTGAACTAGCATTGTACCAAAGGTAGAGATGAAAATTTGCCATTCTGTCCGTTTTGTAAGGAAATACAGTGAACAAGTGTGTTACTGCATTGTACCTTCTACTCCACAGAATAAGATTTTAATAGCCAGAACATGTTTTAATAAAAATTGATACTGAATGAACATTTCTAAAAATAAATGTTTAAAAATGATAGTTTTAGTTTTTCTTCTAGGATTATTATAACAGTAGCTAGATCTGGGATGCTGGATTCGGCTCGAGTGAATTTTTGCCAGATCGGGTCTCACGAGGCGCAGGAAAACTCGAGTGTGATCCAAGCTTTCAAACTCAACGAGAGCCGAATACAAAATCCAAGATCTAGCTACTGTTATAATGACTTTTATTATAATCCTATTTAGATTCTGTAAAAATATTATTTCACAATTAGATATAAAGTGGTGAAAAATTATTGTAAATTTAAAATTTCGTATTGTTCCTTCCGTATTGCAACCTGCCGGACTACTTTCCTTATTATGCATGACCTGACAGACACAGTTTTATATAGTTGAAATATAATCTTCAGTTCCATTTTAATATCGACATTGAGTTTTTTGCGCTCTATTTATAGAACTGTGTCGGGTTGCTAGTTCAAAATCGGTCATCATCTTAATTAATATTTTTAATCATCAGTATCCGAAGTTAGATTTTGCTGATTATCTATAAACCAGAGCATGGTTTTGTTTGTAATAAATGTTAAAATGTTATACAAAGTTTGTTAAAAAATAAACACGTGCGTAAACTGTCCTAAATCAATGCTGAGACTTTTCGCCGCAGAACCGAGGAGCGGAGTCCGTACAGTCTTGCTAGGATCCATTCTGTTTGTTTCCAAAGCCTCTGTTAGCGAACCGCATGGACCCTGACCAGACTGCACTATGTTGGTTTTCTTATGGCGCGGCTCATTTCATGAGGACCATTCCGCTATGTACCGTATCTTCGTTAATTTCATCGCGTTCGCGATGACTTTTCTAGTCTTACTACGCGCTGTTCATCTTTACAGTTCGCGGAATGCTAGATATGTCACAAGATTACCATGACGGTACGCGGTATTACTTCGCAATCACGATTGGTCTAATATCTTGCGATTTGCGATCTTGATTTTTGACGCTTCGTACGGAATTTTGGAGACTTTGCGATTATCTTAGATAAAAGGAATATTATATTTAAATGTTCGTATTTGCTAAATTCCTGTTGATTGCATTATAGAAGAATTTTGACCGTTATGTCTCATTTTTTAATCCGACATATTCTAGTCAGTGTAGATATCGCGGATTAATTGGAGTTTTTCTATTGTAAAATGGTTAACTAATTATTTTGAAAGCTCACTTGTGTGTTTTATTCTCTAATGAAAATAAATAAACCAGTTTATAAACTTTCAAGTTTTATGTATTTTTATTTTGTCTTTCAGAAGAATACTAACACATGCTTTAATTCTGACCCTTTATCTCGTAATTTACAACTAAAAGTATTTATTTCGGCTTATGTTACTAGTCTTGTCCATTTATTGTTCAAATTAAAACGTAAAATAGTTACAGCTGGAAATAAAAAAATAACAAAGAAGTAAGCTTCGATAATTTGGAAGCCTTAACAGTACAATCATGTCATTCTGAAAAACATTATGTTTCTGGGAAAATATTCATCATTGACTGTTTAACTTTAATTATGTACTGCTAAGAGCACATACATATTATTTCAAATAGTATGTTATATGTCGGTGTTCTCTTCTAATACGAGAGATTTTCTGTAAGGCAACACTTTCGATTCATCACATTTGTGAAATTCTCTTCGCATTGGCAAAGTCCCCTTTGGTGGCGCATCCAGGTCTGATGTAAGTCCACCTAGTTTCCGCCGGGTCTTTGTTCTTCTTCTGTCGGGACGATCAAATGCATGGTCCCTGAAAGAAATGAGGATAAATGATGGCAAATGATATGCATTTATTTAAAGGTGAATGAAGTTCTTTTTTCTTTTAATTGTTGTATCATTGCTTTCTGATTGTCTTTTGTTACTTGTTTGTAATCTGTTTCTCCGTTTATTTTTCAATGTTGAAACAAAACATCTTAACTTTTTCCGTGACATTATATGAAATCTTGTTGTAAACTCTGAAAAGAAAAGGAGAGGTAGAGATAAAGTATATTTGTAAAGAGACTTAACACATAAACACAGCAGCTCAGTGACATTTGTTATGGCATGCTACGTATTAATCAATGTATTATAAATAAGTCAAGTTGGCGTGTTAGATGATGTAAAAGTGTCCGCATTTAATCAAACAATCCATATTGTCATTTTATAATTTGTATAAATTTGTGGAAAAGGAAGTTCAAGAATACTTTCACGTATTCATATAAACAATAATAGTTGAGATGTATTTGGTACGAAAGAACATGGTGTTATTTTTTTGGCAGTAGATTTAGTAATCTGATTATGACTCAAAATATTGATCTTACTTTTCGTGTATGCATTCAACAGAACGAAAGTGAAATTCAGCAGTATATTATCATTAAACATTCAGTTTCTATTGCTGTCTAATGTCAAAGTGATTTTAGGGACATATCCCAATCAAATTCCGGTAAAAGAGCTGTTTAGTTATGTTATAAGTCCATAACGAACATTAAAAAAAAAGATCCACCGTAATGCGTTGCAATTGTATCCACCGCATACTGGGTTGGAATCATCGCACACTGCGTTGGAATCATTTTTGGTCGATCATTTTATATGCCGGCGATGAAAATTCACAGATTAATGAGAAATAGTTGTTGCTTGACATTGACATACTTACGATTTGATGCAAACGTGCTCAGGGGTCGCTTTGTGCAAGAATTTACCATTTTTGATGGAAATTCTATGAAAACGACAGTCCCTCCTCAAACTGTACAGAAGTGTGTACATTACTGACAAAGAATTGTACTGAACAAGTGTTTGTGCCTGGAAGAGTACACATTTGGGCTCCTGCCTCACTGGTTGTTTTCACTCAACGGAAAAAGATATGGGACGGCAAACTTCTCCACCGCTTCTGCGACGAATCCTCCACCGCCGCTGCGTTGGAACCACCGCATCTGCGAAAGCTATAGCCAGTGTGGTTATAAATATTTACGCGTTTCAGGTTATGTAATGGTTTGTTATTTCTGACAAGTTTGCCATTACATGTTCTTCTTTTTAAAATTTATGAACATGAGAGTTGTATCAAATGTGAAATCTACGCTATTAAAACACTAACCTAATTGTCTAGTTTAATACATTACAGGACGAAATGGAAGCAAAGAGTCAACCGGAGAAAACCAAAAACGGATTTACCAAGCGAATAAAAAAGTCAAATAGCGAAAACCGCGAGTCAGATTCAAAATGTGATACAATATCAACGTGCTGAAAATTTATGTGGGCGCTGACGGATATTGCGTGGACTGCGAAGAAATCTCCTGTAAGGAATGTCTAAATATCATCGTAGACTAACGGCTACCCAAAACCACAAAATATTTAGACATGATGAAAAGTAATTGATGTGACAATCAAGGTTACAAATTTCTACAATTTTTGTTTACATCGACTGCGGTGGCAAATCTTTTGTAAATACAACTGTCGTTTTTATAATACATGTATGACTTATCATCGCTATCAATATCTTGCATATCATAATGCGTTTTCGATTTTGTTTACGATTGTAACTAATACTAATTGATATAATTGTTCGGCGAAGACGTTATTGAGTTTTATGTGATCATTTAGATTGTGATTGAATAAATTGGCAAATATCTTACGACGTCTGCAAGATACCCAGAAACTTTGGGATTTGAAATTCTATTGGCTCTCGATTTGAGCAGGTGGATATAAGAACTTCAGTGAATGTATTTGTGCAATATGTTTTCAATACATTTCATATTCAATCAATCAATGAATCAATGAATCAATGAATCAATCAATGAATCAATCAATCAATCAATCAATCAATCAACTAATCAATCAATCAGTCAGTCAGTCAGTCAGTCAGTCAATCAATTAATCAATCAATCAATCAATCAATATCAAGAACATGACTTGACCCTCAATGTATGCTTCTTTTTTATAAAGTCAACCCGTTGGTTCCAGATAGAGAAAAAGACTTACAATCGGTAGGTCGACTGCTCAGATATCGAGCAATTCTTTTTAACGATGATTAAGTATGGACATAGAACATACGTTAAGTTGCTGCACGTCATTTAGTCAGGTTGGAAAATTGTTTTGTTTGTTTGTTTTGGGTTTAACGCCGTTTTTCAACAGTATTTCAGTCATGTAACGGCGGGCAGTTAACCTAACCAGTGTTCCTGGATTCTGTACCAGTACAAACCTGTTCTCCGGAAGTAACTGCCAATTTCCCCACATGAATTATCAGAGGTGGAGGACTAATCATTTCAGACACAATGTCGTTTATCAAATAGTCACGGAGAACATACGCCCCGCCCGAGGATCGAACTCGCGACCCAGCGGTCCGTAGACCAACGCTCTTACCTACTGAGCTAAGCGGGCGGACTTTGGAAAATTGTCAGATATATTAATACGGGTAAGGTTTACCGACAACCTCATGTAACAGGAAAACGACGTTACACATCATTAAGCCGTAATGTCATAAAACACTTAGACATTTCAACATTTTAATTATACAATATACTTCACAACAGCGGGTGTTAAGTGCTGTGTGGCGGCCGTAAAAAGTCGCCCCGACTTCATCTCAGTGTTGTTTTATTTTCTGGTCCTTCGGGGTCATTGTTTTCAACTCAATTAGATTTGAAGATTGAATACTGCTTAATCCGGCGCTAGGGGGCGTAGGCAGTGTTGCTTTTTCCATTACTGCCCATGAACAGACTCAATCAAACCGAGTCTGCAATTTTCACTATTTGCCTTTTTCTCGGTGCTTCTGATGGATCTACTTTCCAGATTTTAATTATTATAGTTCAAATGATGATTTTATAATACAACTATGTCTTTACAGCACGTATTGTTATATGAAGTAATCTGTAGAAATCCGAACATGGATTTTTCATTATGTTAAACAACCAATATCGCTGCACCAATGACGATACCAACAAATTGATGCAAACTTTAAATATAACCATACAGTTGTCCACCTTTATGATAATCATGTGCCTTAAACGTGGTGCCATTAAATCTCACCTCAGCCAACCCCTGTTTACCTTTGTTTGTCCGTCTCGTAATTTCAAATGTTATTTCTTGTGCGTTTACATGGGTATTAAACCATTTTGGGATTTCTTGTTAGTCAACGAATCGTGTTATCATTCTCAAATGATTTGAAACAAGTTTCAAACCTTTTTATACTTTTGTTTACACATCTGAAATAACATTGAGTCCATATATTTACATTTTACAATAGCTTGATATAATATTAGTGATTTTTCTATGACCATAAGAAAGTCACAATAAATGTTAGGCTATCATTTTTTTCAAAGCTAAAAACTTCCAGAAAAAAATTATAACTCGCCATTAGATGAAATAATGCTCCTGATTTCTTAAAACTATCCCAAAATTTAGTAAAAATGACATAGTCGATCGATTTTGTCTTTAAAAAAATAAGTTCTTACTAAGATTTTTTTTTAGATTTTCCTTTTTGACATTTTGATTTTGATTTTTACGAAATTAAAAGATACCACTTCGTTCATGTTTTTGTGAATAACGTAATCTCGAGGAAAGTGGCTTAACACTGCTGCAAGCTTGATTTGATCGGGTATATTCATGGACGGGTAGTGGAAATGCATACTACCGTCCACGCCTTTCAGCCCCGGGTTGAGTAGAACTCAACATTTACACAAGCTACAAGTACAAAAATAAATTTAGAGACGTCCGCAGATATATGATGAATGTAGATATATGCTAACCATTTACACAAGCATACTATTATTGGTTTACGTTTTGAGTAGACTGTATTCTTCGACCTTGTTTTATTCTATTGATTGTTTGGTATATTTTTGGATTCCTGCTTCAATCTGTCAAGCAAACTTGATTTGAAACACATTGTCTTTTACAATAAGAGGTAAAATATGTTATCCAAATTGCGATGTGGGAAGTGGGTAATTATCTTATAACAAATAATAATTTCTGAGTTGTAACGTAAACGACAGGAAATGAATTAAGATACATTTTGGCAGTTTCCGTGAAACGAAGCTAATATCTTGATAGGAGTTTAAGGCTTATATGTTATAACTTAAACAACCTGATACGCCTACGTGTAACATTGTGAGAAGGCATAGACTTGGAGAGATAATTGATGTATAGTATAAACAGAAAACAAACCAATATTACATATAACGAGTTTAATATTATGGGCATGTTTATATTAAGATATCAAACCGTCTATCTGTAGTATAATTTAAAACAATTTCTCCTGTTGACAGGTATGATACCCGCAACAATGTTAAGCTTGAAATAAATGGCCGACACTATCGAAACTGCCTAAAGCATTGCCTAATTAATCGTTTTGCTTGTGTACATGTCTTGACAACAATAGCTTGCTGTTCAAAAATTGTTTCCCAAAAAGAGTAAATATCATAACATGGTATTTAATATTGATATTTAACCTTTGAATTAGGATATGTACAAGGTCAAGGTCACATTCTAAAACCTGTACACCCAAGTGATAATAGCATTTGTTTCAAAAAGACGATGAAGATTTTTTAAATACGCTGTTTGCTACATTTGTTCGTTATTACACGAACTCCCTTCCTTTGTTTATTATGATTTTATCAGTATCTGATTTGCAGGCAAGACTCCTTACATCAATAAAAAATATGGTTAGCATAATATATCAGCGGTCAAAAAGTAAGAAATTATTTTCAAAAGTATATTGTTGATTTAAGTTTGTTCGTATCATTAAATGCAAACTTTAATATGCCATGTTAAAGTTTTATCTCAGCATTTCTAAGTTTTTTAGACTTGGCTATTCAATTGGTAAAGGGTTCAAGATTTCTTGCATGCATAATTTTGTAAGTATTTTTAAAATAATTTATTTCACTTTTTTCCGGATGCAATGTCATATCATAAATTTCGGAACGTATGTTGATGAAGATAAAATTACTACTGAGCTCTTGCTGTTTTACTAAAATGATAGATTTATAAACATTGAATTCATCCGCGTTCACGTATATATGTATAGTGCCTAAAATAAGTATTATTTTTTTATATATATAAGAATACTAACGGCCCTAGAGTTGATGCAATGTGGTACATCGGACTTTACAAGTATCTTTGTAGAAAGTATACATTTTCTAAATGTAACTAGCTCCGGTTTTTTTCCGGTAGATTTGATTCAAATGAATTCAAAAAATTATATGTGAAGTGATAAAACTCGAGTTTATGTGGTATTATATCATGGACGACAAGATTTTTTAATTTTTATCTGAAATATTTATAAAATGTTTGTTAATGGCATTTAAGATGTTAAGCTCCAAGTCAACTACACCCTTTCGAATTTCAAATGTGTTTAAAATAGTTATCTATGTTAGACATAAAATTCAAACTTTTCAAAATAGCATTAGGGCATTTGGTATTTTATCAAATGTATTGTGATAAGTACTTTTTTATTTATTTATTTTTTCAAATATGACACTTTATTTCTTGTTTTATTGTAATTATAGAAGGATTTACCTTTACGAAAACAATGTCTTTGGTCATTGATTTTTTAAGAAGTGTGTTATTCAATACGTTATATAATTACTCAAAGGCATCAGTTTAGAACTGTTATTGTATCAGTTGTTTCCATTAGTGAGTTAACAAAATCCTTTTTGAAATAGGTATGTGTCATATTTTTGAAACATCTATAAGTTATTGTATCTTGTAAATGTTACTGCCTTTCGTTACATAAAAACATGAGTAATACGATATTTAACAACTTAGAGTAACATAACAACATTAAAACACATTATATGACATTAAGGTATTAGACCCCTAATAGTAATGTTTTAAAAATGGCATTTGCTTGGTATATTCTTACAGTTGACCGTGCTTCGCACTGTGTTGCAAATTTTAAAAAAAAGTTTTACCATGCCGTTATTTATAAATTTTGTACAATTTTTGGTATTTCCTCAAGCTCAAGTAGAAACAAATTTTAAAGTTATGGTCTTTGTCCCAAACGTTTGCAGATAACAAAAACTGTAATTATACAACTTAAATCAGTAATATGATATTGGTTGAAACAATATTTATTTTCCAGCAGGTATACAGCAAACATATATTTACACAAATCAAGGATTGAGTAGGAAGCTAAGCCTATTTAGAAACTCTTTCCTTATAGATAGCAGGGATAGCTAGTAACTTAGAAAATAAAGTATTTATAAACTATGGAAAACATGCAAATGAAACATGCAATATCAATAATACATTACCAAAGCTAGACAACTATGTATCTCATGTTGTTTGTTTTAAAATGGTAATGTAGTAACTGCATATATTTAAACGTGCTAAGAAACAGTAGGTATTCCTTACATTGGTTTATGACTAAGAGATGTATGAAGGAAGTAAAAAGGGTAGAAATGAGAGTGTAGCGGAGATAGAGGTAGATAAATATAGAGATATGGTCACGTACACGAAGTGCGGTTGGTTCTAAAATTATCAGCATGGAAAAAGTGAGCAAGATGATACATAATATCCAATAATTAATAGTTTATTGTATGATGTAGTATGTACAAAGAGGAATGCTATGTATCAAAACGCTTGGTTGTTCTGATGTAATTATGCACATGTGCGAAGATTTCACTATTTGAATCATCTGAGAGGTTTGGGTCTCCAAATAGAAGTGTAGACAGAGAAGGTGTGGTGAGGTTTAGAATGTGATTGAAGAGTATAGTGCGTTGTTGGCGATAGAAATGGCAATCAAAGAAGCAATGGTGAGTACTTTCGGTTTGGCCACATTCACATAGAGGACTGGTGATTATGTTTTTTGGAAATAGATGTTCGTTTAAGGTGCTGCAATGAGTTCTGAGACGAGTGTGTAGAATTTGGTGCTTACGATTGCCAATGTAGTAATGAGAGGGAACCATGGGTTTGTTGGCACTGAGTTTGCTTTTGAAAGAGTTGAATGTAATTCAGTTTCGGTTTTCAATAAGAAGCTGTGTTTCTAAATGAGAACTAAAAGTCATGTGATTATCAGTGATTATATTTTGATTGTGAAGAGAACGTGTTTTGAAACAGTCATTTATAGAAATATATTCCAAGGAATGAGTAAGCATATAAAATAAAAGGAATAAGAGGAGAGATGTTAAAATGGGAACTACAAGTCATGTGGTTATCAGTGATTATATTTTGATTGTGAAGAGAACGTGTTTGTAACAGTCAGTTATTGAAATGTATTCCATGGAAATAGTGAGAATATAAAAATAAAAGGAAAATGAGAAAAGATGTTTCTAAATGGGAACTAAAAGTCATGTGATTAACAGTGATTATATTTTGAGAAGCAGAATATTACAGAATTTTAACAACTCTATATTTGAAAATGCATATAAATATTGTACCATAGATATCCATGTTTCATGTTTGTGATGCAATTTTATATAGTACAAATATAAAAACTTTAGATTATGGTTTTGTGTCTTAACGTGTATTTTGAACTTTAAGACAACCATTATTTTATGGAATTGGGGACTGTGTAAAGAGGTTTTCATAGTGATGTGAGGGGCTTCTATCAGGGATTAGGATAATTGAGTATTTTAACTCATACCTTGATATACTTTCTTAATTTGAAGGCTGCAGTTTTGAAATCAGCTTAGAGTTAATAAAAGGACACAAAATTATATACTACATACAATGATTTGACAAGTAAAAATGGAATATACAGAAATATGAGTTGATTACATTTTAAATGTTTATGCTCAGACGATTTTTTCAGATATACAATCATTTTATTACCGTGATAATTTGGTATATATAATATAAATGAAAACATACAGGAACATGATATTAAAGACGTAATGTGACATATAGAACAGTGATATGATTAAAACAATAATTAGTAAAATTTGTTACAGAAATATTAAACATTTAGTAATTTTACATTCCACCGAAGTACACAGTACTAGTATTATAAAACTTAGAACATAACAAGTAAATACATTTAAAGTTCAACCTAACAAAGAAATAAATACGCGATGTTACCATGCAAGTGTATACGATAAAAATTCATTTGATTGCTGGGATTAAAAACAAAAATGCAGCAAGTAATGATTTCAAATTATTGATATGACGTCAATGTACTTGAGTTTGAAACTCTATGAATCAAGAGTGGCAGTCTTTTTACTTTATGTTAAAAGTGACGATTGATTTGAAATAAACGTGCTGAGTTCTTTGAAATATGTAAGACACTATATTTCGTTTTTGCAATTAAAATTGTCAACACATCAGAATAATATTAAAAGCTTAAATGCTTCTAAATATTTTACGAAAAAGGTGTGTGCACATGATGACTTGTCCTGCCTTATTCCCATAATTTCATCAAGAACTTGGAGGTTTGAACAAGCTATTATACCTGTATAAATTGCCCACATACATATTGACTAACCATATTTCCTTTATAATCATTATACTGATGATAAGACAGATGCGCATATTCATAACAATCCATTATACATTTGTAGAACATAAATACATGCACATATACATATACTCACAAAATAACTGACAATAAGGAGTTTAATGTAAACAACAACAAATATATGATTCGATACAATTATTTTTGACATGCATTTGGAGCAGTGTGAATAGTACATTTGTATTTATATTCTTTTATAATTTTCGGCAAAGAAAAATTCAAACAATATAAAAACAAGAAACAATATAAATTATCGTGTCAAATTATGGATTGCCAGAAATCCACTTGAACATAATTAACGTATGGATGAAGCTTTACTCCTTTTAAAAATTAGCTCAGACGTGTATACGTGTTCCATGGTTATTTTAATGAACAATACCATGCATGCAATATTATTTTAAATTGTATTTTGTAAAGCAATTCAGTTACATGATCAATTTATAGGAAATTTATCAATCTAAAAAAAAGGAAAAATAAGATAATCCATTTCGTTCTACTGTTGTCAGTATAAATAAATTGGTATTATTGTCAGCTCTTTCAAACAAATGTTCCCTTTAAAGAGAATTCCTATAGTTTTTTTCCTTTCATAGAATTTTTTTAAATTCACATATATGATATGAAATTTTGTGCTGAAAACAATGAACAAATAAAAACAATAGGTCACCAGGCTCGTTTTTGTGAAAAATTGATTTGAACACACCCACTGTTGCTGAAACTGCCAGCGATTTTTCAACATTTTCGTAATTTTCTGCTTTTTTATAAATACCAACCAAAATATACATCAAGACAGAACAATAAGGTTTTTTTCTTTTTACAAATTTTATTATATACTTATTTGATATTATAGCCATATTTGTAATACTCTATCCTTACAGTAATTGGTACAAATGAAAACAAAATATTGTTTCATATATACTTTTGTGAACTTTTTTCAATGAAAAATACCCATAGTGAAGAATATATTTTTTAAATTTTGAAAAAACTCTTTCATAGAATTTTTTCCTGTTTTTCTTGTGTATAGATAATTGTATTGTGAACATAAAAATGGCTAAAAATGTATGGGTCACCAGGCTAAATTTTATGTTAAGACCGCTAGAATACAACACCTGTTAGGACGGAAAGTGGCGCGAACCTGGCAAAATTGATTACATGTATGTGCGCTAGAAGTTAAAAAAAAGTTTTAAAAATTCTTAATTCTTTCTATAATTGAATACTAAATAATCTGAAAGGTGATACTGACTTATCAGTACTAAGTCAATTATCTTACGTTATATGAACAACACTGTCTTTTTACTAAAATGCGATGTGAAACACAACCACAAAAATAGCAAGATATCTGTCAGGCATGATACTTGTCAATACAACATAAACCAGTATCAACATTTGATTACTGATAAAACTTATCAAAAAATGTCATTTCATTCAAGAAACCTCATATTTAAGATTGTCTGTAACATGTTTTGACAAATGTTGACTTCAGTTCAGTTTTCCATAGAAAGTGTCGGCTGCGCAGAAAGATGCGCATAAAAAACTATAGGAATTCCCTTTAAAAGGTGTGAAATTTAGAAGGAAGACAAAACATGGCGTTTTTAATATGACGTTTTTTACCTCCGTACAATGTTATGCTAGTACTACAGTGAATGGAAGGTAAACTATTTCACGTGAAGATGACATTATTTGTTATATACATTTATTCACTTCTTTGATATACTGACAAAAATATTTTATCATTACCGTCTGCATACGCAAATAAAGAATGGTAAAATATGTTTAAAACACACTTACTACATAAAATGATTTATAATATGACTTCATGCGATTTATGTGTATTACCTTATGAGACATTTCATCACACTCCATTCTCCCTGTACAGGTATTATTCTATATATTCCTGGCATTTGGAAGTGGGGCCAAAAGGACGTTTTAGCTTAAATTATGCATTAGTTTGCAAACCACGATTCGGGTTATGTATTTTGTCGTAGGATTTTGGTAACAAATTTTGATGATCATTGTTAACTCCTTTGAGCGAAAATGTACCACCTGTCAGCATTTGTAAACATTCGACGCCTTTCTGTATAGGTAAAGCGATGTATGTTCTTTTCACATTGGGATCTTTAAGTTTCTCTTTGTCAGTATTCGAACCTATCAGCATTGAAATAACATGGACGTGTTTGTCATCAAGATCATCTGCACAAACTATGGCACCACTATCACCTTCAACAGCCATTCGTTTGTATGAATTTCTGTCTTCTATTTGCATGTATGTCTCAGTCGTTCCAGGAAAGCTTAATTCTGGAATTCTAATAATTCCAAGTCCTGGACGCGACGTCGCTCCCCACAAGTGGACTTTAAGATCCTATTGTAAATTAAATGTTAAGGAAAAGTATTAAAATTTGTAACGAACACATGTGCAACACTTTTTTTAATCAAATTTTAAACTAGTTCTATGCATTATTGAAATACAGGAAAACAGTTTAAGTTAAAATTTAAAAAAAAAGTCATATTGTGAAAGATATTATTTAGGAGGTAGGTTACCTTGTTACATGGCTAAATTCAAATTAGTTGAACCACAGCATTTTTTTTTCTATTTTGTATAATTTAATATTTTAACTGATGCAATCTCAAATTCGTTTATCTCTGACCCTTCAAGTACAATTTTGATCCAGGGTTGAAGGACATGGCACTCCAAAGGTATTTTATGTTGAATGAAGAAGGAAAAACGGACATTTAACACTTTTCAGTGTATTTCAGTTTCATTGTTATCTGTAGAAGTCTGCATAATTGATAATGTTACTAACATGCGCGTTAGATTTCAAATATAAGTTTAAAATATATATGTCTTGGGGCTCGTGTTTCATTGGTAACGCAGTTTCCCTCATTTTTAAACAACTGTGTATGGAAACGGGTTTTTTCGACCGACCCAGTACCATTCCCTTAATGATCAATATGGAATACTTGGGTTATATCATTAGCAAAATACCAATCACTATACATGATACCCTATATTTCTTAAAAATTAAAGTAACCATGGCAACAGAGATGTTTAATATAGCTTATACCTTGCTTTCTATCTTTATTTCTTATAAAAAGTGTTCAATAAAGTTATCTTTCCTGTTAATGTAGCTTTAAAACATCCTATTTCTAACTTCGTGTTATTTGCATTGATTTAGACAAATTTCACAGCTTAAAATGCTTACAGCAGTACCCCTCGTCTGACATTTTTTTATTGAAAAATTGTTCTGCATGCTGCTATAAGTCTCATGGATATTGTTGAAATGTAAATAAAAAGTTGGAGCTGTGTTTCTTAAATAGACCAGTTTTGACGCATTTGAATGTTACATTTCGATATATAGGTCACGGGCTTCGTTTCCATGGTAACACCAATTTAATTTAAGAAACTAGATTCTCTACTGAAATTTGAACGATTTTAGAGTATATAAGTAACAAATCAACGGAAACTGAAAAAAAAAAGATACAACAAATCAAACAGCCCAATTTTTATTTGAAAATGACCATAATGAGTAACCTTTCATCCAACCATATTCCTAATGCCATTAGTTACCATCATTCATTTTCTTACATTCCGCATAACATTTCAATATAACTACATAAAAAAAGCAAAATATTGATCATTGTTCAGAGCGAAAGACTCATAAATAATATTTCAGGAAATAATGGCTGTTTAAAAAATAGGTCAAATAAAGAAAATGCTCAGAATTACGTACTTTCAAAATAAAAGCTATGAAATTTGCTCGGTAACTGACACGTAACGTCATGATGTCAATGACGTCATTTTAAGTCAACAATGTTTTGAAGCGTTTCTGCGGCAATTTATTCGTTATTTCTACAGTATTACACAATGAAGTATCAGATCGGAGACAGGTTCATGATTATTTTTCATAATAATGGATATACAAACACATTTAGTTTATCGCAAATTCGTCGTAAATCGTCACATTAGCTTCCGGTTGGGCATGCGCACATACAAATATCAAGGTAACCTTCCTCCTTAATTCAACATGGTTTGAACTTTCTATAACATAGTTTAAACGGGATAAATTGTATCTCTGACTTTGTTTTGATTAATGTGATGAAAGCTGATCTTGTAAGTTTGTTATAAAACCAACAATACAAGTATTACCTGTAAATCGATAGAAGATGATTTTGTATGAAGTTTTCCAGGAAGTGGAACATTTTTTGAGTTCTTGAATTGAACGTCACAATGTTGAACCTGATGGTCGTGTATTTTGGCAGCAGCTATATCGTACATTCCGTCCTTTAATGTATCTTCTAAAATCTCTCCTAGTTCGATCGGCTGTCCATTCTCACCATCGACATACAATTTTGAACTGCAACCCAATGCGACGTGCCGAGAGAAAAGCGCACATGAAGTGGTTTCTGTCTCTTTACTGAAGGATGCAAATCCCCCAAGCGTTCCATAATGGTATACGCTTGGTTCTGCGGCTTCAGAAACACTTTTCATGGCACATTCATGTTTATATTCTGCCAATGTTTTGGAGATGATGTTAAATTTTATATTGGTAATACCATTTCTTTTTAAGAAATCTGTTATGTGTTTCTCGCGTTCTATATGTTTTTCTTCGTCGGAAAGTCTTTCAACATTTACATTAAATGAACTTTGACTGTATCCACATCCTCGAATTGTTTCATCAAGACGAAACAGCTGTTTTATCACCTGAAATAATATTTCAAAAATAATAACATATTTCGTCTAATTAAGATCATATTATTGTAACATAATGAAACGTGGCAAATGCAATATATAATACTGACACCTGTACATAATTCGTTTGGGTTTTTTTTCACATGATTATATAGACATAATCTGTCGCAAACTTTAAAAGTTATGCTACCTCTGATTGTATGTGAAATTCATTTTAATGTTCGTTAATATGTACATGAAATGGCGTTTTGCTTGCATTAATTCGAATTTCAATTTAGTTTCGGTGCGCATATCGTTTTAAACTCATCGTGGTGTTTAGCAACTGGCCTCTCTAACTTAAGGCGGAACCCACATATTGTATTTATCATTTTTGCATTTGTGTATTTGTACACTTCACAGTACTAAGTCATTGGCCGTTCGCGACTGGAGATTCAATTAAGTCAGTAAGTTTCAGTTTTTTTCTTATAACAGTTGTGGAACTACCTCTTTACTAACTTCTTTCTTCTCAAAGTCGAGGCCGACCGGGCGTTTGTTTTCCGGTAAAGAGCTCCGTTTGAAAAACGCAATTATTTCCCCAAGCAGTTGTTCTAAATTGTCTTTGTGATGTACTTCTAGTTGGCTGAAACTTGATTCATGACTGCCGTCTCTTTCGTCTTCTTGAGAAGGATTATAAAATATATTAAATTACAGATATGAAGCAGTTTTATACTTAAATAAATATCTTAGTTTTTGTAGAATATACAAGTATTATTAAGATATCAGGTAGAAAAGTCACTGTTTCAAAGAAAACATATTGTTCAAGTTTGTGGCAGACATTGACATTAAAATCATTTAAAAACTTTTAGATGAATAACGCATATCATGTATCATTTAATACAAGCAACAATCCGTTTGACCGTCCTTAATGGACATATAAGATTTGAAGTCACTTTATACGTATACATATATACCCGTGATACGCAGAAAAGAAGAATGCTTACTGAATGGTACGTGCATCCTTTGTTCGTACAGCTGTTTTAAGATGTTGAATTTTACAGTAAGTACTTCAAATACGACAAGCTCGAGAATGGCGCTTATTTCATCTTTAGTCCGCTGCAGCTGAAACTGATGCGGCTGTTCAACAAATGATTCTTTTTCCTCTATAGGTGGTACGACAACATTTATTTGATCTGACGATATTGCTTCTACAATTTTCACTCCTTCCTTGTCAATGTATATCCCGTGGAAATTTTCTCTAAATGAAAATGATTCGTCTGGCTTATCCCTTTGTGATACGCGAAGATACTCTATTCCCTTGAAGTTCGTTTCTGATTTGTCGCATTGCACAAGCAAAGACGTAAAATTAATTTCTACATTGCTGCCGATGTATATGTCTATCTCTAATAGATCTTTTTGTTGTTGCTCAGGTAATCCAAACATGTTTTCAAAGTCCGTACATGTTCTGCCCAAATCTTTAATAACTTGCTGTGATTTGTAGACACTAGGCCAGCATTTTACGGACACGGTATAATGACTGCATCTACACTTCTTTGAAACGACACTGAAAATGCATGGATGAGTTTTAACTGACAAAATTCTTAAATGATTATCGGAATAAAAAATATGCTACGGTCGATTATGAATAGCCTCTCGCTTAAAACCAATCTATGACAACTGAGCCATGGAGTCGACTCTGGCTCAATGGTAAGAGCATTGGCTTTTCATCCGTGACACCCAGGTTTGAATCCCGCTAAAGACAGGTCAGGATTTTTCTTCATTAAATTCTACCTTCTTCAATTTCTGTTACGCTTTTAAGTCGTAAGATTGGGGCGCTTCCGCATAATGGACTTTATTAAGTGCCTTAAAAGGCACTTTCTATGTCAAAATGGTATTCACATCATCATAAATGATGACTATTTGAAGAGTGGAAGTGTTGCGGTCGATTAGGTATAGCCTCACACTTTAAACCAATTTCTGGCAATTCTTTGGCTCAGTGGTTAGAGCATTGGCTTCCACCCGTGTGACCCAGGTTCGAATCCTTCAATCAATTCTATCCCCTTCATTTTCTATTACGCTTTAAAAATGTGTAAGAAATTCATTTATACATTTTAAGGAGTAAACCCATTTCTAAATGGTAGAGTTTAGTAAGTTTACAACTGACGAATTTGTTAAGTGAGTATAACTCATGCAAATATCATAGACTATATGGGACACCAAGTTACGATTTATTGTAAACTATATTTTCCCAAAGTCCAATTCCAAGGAAAACAAAAATAATTACTATTGGCTGGTATAACTCAGAAATTAATTTTAACTACGTGAAACCGATACATATTAGTTCAATTTGTTTACTTGAGCGAGACCATCGCCTACTTTCAACAAATACCAAATGAATATACTCCTTTATCAGTATACATGTTATACATGACTTTAACCATGGACATGTCTGGTCTGATATGTAAATGACACCTTGTAAAAGTTCTAAATTATTTTCGTATAACAGCATTTTAAATAAAAATTGTGACCAAATATCTTTATGATGTTCAAGTGTGTTTCTTTTTAAAAACAGCAGTGGTATCAAACTTTGCGGCACATAACCTCATCATCCATGACAGATTATCTCACAGCTGTAATCATCAAACGAGTGCTACATGTCAACCGGGCATGTTAACATGTAAAAGCAAACCTATTTTCTTTTGAGTTGAGGATTTTCTATTTCGTATGAGTGAGCTCAGATAAATACATTAAGCTGAGACAGGTAATAAGCTTTGAGGTCGCAGTATCCTCAACCTTTGCCCTAAACTATTTTAGCAGTTTACTCACCAACGACAAACAACTTAAGATGTTTTACAGCCGTAGAATGTAACTGCGCTCTAACATGTAAAATGGCCACCCGTACAACCGTGATTATCATATAATGACCACATATAGCCTGCCCATTGGTATAAAAAGGACCATGGTCATGAACGGGAAAATGTACCAACCAATTTCAATCGCGCACTTCCCATGTAAAACGAGCAATGTGGTAAATGGACACTATGCATACAGAACAAGTGGCAATTTATCTTCAGTCATGCACCGGTAACATTGTCTAAATAGAATCGTTTTCGTCAACTGAAAAACAAATTATATGCACTTCCCTAATGTAGTTGCGGATTCGATATAAAAATTATTATGATTGGCTGATATGGAAATGTACGTCAATCATCGTGTAATCTAGAACGTGTTTATATAACATAAATGCGCAATGTGATAAACCATTTAAATGCGTACCGCTGTACGATTTCAAATTCAAAATTATTTCTAAGATGACTTTTATTCATAATTTCGTGTTGTATCGCATAACTGTTAATTTTTTTTCAACTTGTTTACAATTTGCCTGACATGTGCACATGGCCTCGTCGTCTAGACCTGAAATTCATTTGGGAAGTTCATCAAAGCTTTTTTGTAACGTTGGCAAAAACATAAGATATGCAGAGGGTCTCTAATATGAATATTGATATAATGTGACTAGTGCATGATGGAAGATTAGTTACAACATGTACAATCATATGCCTAGTACTCACTAACCCAAATCCATAATTTATGTGAGAAAGTGCGATTAAAATGTGTTAGTACAGTTTTCCGTTCATGACCATGGTCCCATAGGGTTTAACATGTACAGTGTCTTTTTATTTTTATTTTCTGTTCTAGCGCCGTACAGAAATGTGCACATACATTATACATTACCTTTGCAGATCAAGGTCTAACGGATGTATACATCCACTGCTAACAGCGTCTGAAACTAAATATTATATCTGAAGTAAAGACTATCATTAATCCTGTAATAACAACCACGTGGAAGTAAGTGTACGTGTGTGTTGGGGGGGTAACCTCTTTTTCAACATTTTTTCGGTCATATAAACGACGGACATGGAAGTAAGTGGTCGTGGAAGTAAGTGGTCATACATAAAATGTATCTAGTATATGAACATTTAAAATCATGTTACATTTATAAAAATATAATTGTAGGTTTGCGTTACTTTCATTTGAGATATTCCTATTTTTTTGCATAAACGAATGAAGCAACGTTGTCTCGATGTTTTTGTCCTGATTTCCACTTACAAAATTGTGACAAATAACCCATAGATTTCTTGTCCTAGCAGCAGAAGATATCAGAAAGGCACATTATTTAGTGTCATAATAATACCGTATACTGCGAATACAGATGAGAACTCGCATAAAATATGTTCTATGTCAAGTCTTTTCAGCAATACGTGTTTGTTGCGTTTAAATGAAATGAAAATATGTCAATTAGAAGAATTTCACCTGGACGGTCAATCCAAAAAAGTAGGATAATACCGCCTGTATAATATATTTTGCAAATACAACGAGGTATCATAATTGAAAAAACTGATATTTGTACTCAGAATGCATCGTTTATACATTTTCCTTAAATTTTCTGCCGACTACTTCTAATGTCCGCAAAAATAACGTAATATCCTTGATTCGTATCAGAATTTATAGTGTGGAAAGTTGTAACCTTTCAAACTCCTGTAAATTTAGTAAATTTCAGCGGATGATATGTTTTTAAATGCATGTCTGTCAGCTTTGTCTGATACTTCCTTTCTTTAATTTTGCAGCTAACAAAAATCTAGTACGTGCTTAAAAACATCATTATAGACGTGTGTGAAATTTTATATACTAGACCCTGATGATAAAAAGTTTTAAACACCATTGTTTTATTGCAACCAAAAGATGTTCACTAGATGTAAGGCTTTTTTACTTAAGTTTAAGCTTCTTCTGTGCCAAATTACATCATATAATAGTTACAGACGAGACAAAAAACATTTTACTAAATGAGACATTGACCTTGGAGTTAGGGGTCTGTGTCTTGAACATGATACATCAACTTATTATGGGGAATATTTGTGCCAAGTCATTTTAAAATCCCTTGATGAATGACACAGTTATGGGTCAGACAAAAGACAAACCATGTTAACCTTTGACTTTTAAGTATGACCTTGACCCTGGAGCTATTGGTCTGGTTCTTGCGCATGACACATCAACTCATCATAGGTAACATTTATGCCATGTAATTTTAGAATCTCTTGATGAATGACAGAGTTATGGACTGCACAAGAAACAGACCCTTTTAACCTTTGACCTCTAAGTGTCACCTTGACCTTATAGCTATAGATCTGGGTCTTGCGCATGACCTTTTAAATAGAAACATTTCTGCCAAGTTATTTCATAATCCTTTTATGAATGGCAGAGTTGACGGACGGACGGAAAGTCGCAGCCTATTTCCATCCACTCTTTTCTCCAAAAACAAAAGGCTGGGGACAAACATGATAATAACTCCAGGGGAAGTTGTTATTTGGCCGGTTCTTTTCTCGTCAGGCTAATGTCTGGTTGAAACCCAGTAGAAATGAAATTTCACTTATGTCCAAATAACATTTTTACGATGACGGATGGCAAAAATGGACATTGTTTGACCTCCATCGCTCACATTGAGTCTTCGGGTTATGTGAGCAATTATTTGAAAGGGCGGTATAAATAGTCATTAGATCTTATTTTAAAGCGTTGCATCAGAATTATTGTATATTCTATACACATAAATGTTATTTGATATCACAGAGTTACAGATATGCAATATCTTCCTTAGAGTTCAATATGTCTTCCACTTCACTAATATTATCTACGTTTTTTCCTTCTCTGGCAAATGAAGATAGAAGGTAATAAAACTTAATATATATTTATGCCATATAAACGTGAAGGGATACTTAAATATTCATTTAGTTAAGGAACATATACGGTATTATTGTGAATGTGTAACCTTATAGTTCATCCATCAATACACGTATTGTTTATTTTCGTACTTCTGAAGTTGATCCCGTCTTTTAAATAGTAATTTTGAACTCCAATGAAAACGAAATTTCCAGATGTAAATGTTAACAACGACGGAAGGCATTAGATGGATACCATACGAACTCTTTTGCAGTAAAATTTGTAAAATAACAGACAGCGTGTTAGTTGTTTTGTTCAATATATAACATAATAGCTGTCGTATCATACACTTGTTGTTTAAAAATACAACCGCCATTTCCAGCATGGCCGCCTAAAAAAGATCATATATACCTTTTTGGCTGATAGCTTCTAAATACAATTAGACCAAATGAAAATATTGCACACACAAGTTATGAATAAATTACTTATATTTAGTTTATCATTGATACATGGCTTGGTTTATTTTTATGTTATTATACACCATTGCACATTGTGTAGAGGGCATTGGGTAAGTGTTAGAGTCAAATTTGAAACAGAAACACCACTGTTAAAAGCTGGAAGATATGTTTGGCTCTAAAAGTTTTTAATGATGTCCACAAGAAAGTGTTAACGACGACGAATATCATATGAGCTCAATTGCTCATCCTGAGTATTTTCAGAAAATATGATTTGAAAAGTTTGTTATTAGTAAAGTCATACTTAGAAGCAAAAAAAATGTTGCGCGCTAAAGAGCGTTCCACATTAATGTACACCTTTATCGAAATAAGTGTCACAAAACGTGCTATACCCTTCTGGGAAGTCGATACAACTTCCACCTCACTAGTATCATTTTTGGTTTTCTCTTCTGCTACAACTTCAGATTGCGTTTCTGTAATGTACATCTTATGCCATATAAACAGGATGTGACACTTAATTATTCATTTAGTAAAGAAAATTTCAAGATATTGTACAAGACAATATATAGTCAATAAATGTTATATCAACTTGACTGAAATACCTTTGAATCGATCCTGTTCTTGTTTATTTTCTAATTCTGAAGTTGATTCTTTCTCTAAAATATGACAAAAAAGTACTTTAAATGTTAAGAAATTAACATTTTTATTAAACTTATTTCACTATAATTTTAGATTCAATGTCGTGCCTATGATGCTTAGCCGCGGTAACATCATACAATAGATATGAAAACAAATTGAAACGGAGTTGGTTTCATCAACAAAAGTTTCTCTTAAGGTTAAACTTTGGCTGAAATCCAATGGAAATGAAATTTCAATACCAGTAATGTCCACGAAAAAAAAATATTAATGACGGACCATTAGAGATGGACACAATACAACCTCAGTTGCTCAACTTGTCTTGCTGTATCCGCCGATAAAAGCGATAACTTGAAATAGTAGTTATATTAAAGTGAATCAAGAGATATAATCAGTTTAATTAATCCACGTATAAGTAACATTAAATGTTTCTTTGAATCAGTGATTATTCGAGGAAACAGAGATACAGAAAATGCAATAATTTTCTAAGAAGCTAATACATCTACTACCTAAACACTGTCTTCGATTTCAGTTTTAGGAGATGTCTGCTCTATAACGTAGATAACATATCATATGCATATGAACAAGAGAGGACATTCTATTACTTAACAAGTAAATAAAAATACACGTGATATATTTTTGTCTTTATTACGAATACTAAACTAATATTTAAGTCAAAAATTAATGTCAACTTACCTTGTATGGGTTCTAAACGCCCTTCCTCTTGTTTATTTGTTGCATCTGAAGTTGATCCTGTCACTTAAATGTGCAAACTATGTGAATTAAAAAACAGTTTCGTCCATGTAAAGAATGATAACATTAGTTTATTCATAAAAAGGATAATTCATTTGAATTAATTATCGTGTCATTACCTATTAGGATGCCATTTCAAAGCTATTCCTTAACATAATATGGATAATTCTAGAACATTTCAGAACGTAAAAGTGGGACTGTGCCATATTGAAAAGGGTATTATAGAAACATCAAGAATGTGTGACAGAGTTACCAACGTCCCCCGCCTAGGAACGTGTTTCACAAAACATATCGCATACCATTACATATTCCAAGTAATATGTCAACATACTAACAATACATATAAATCATAACTATACATGTAATTTATGAAGACACAATGACTATTTACAACTCTAATAATAATGCATGTGCATACTATACGAGAAATAACTTCACTAATAAACAAAAATTACCTTTATTTGATATTTCTTGGTAAGTTGTCTATCAGTTTTTTTTGCATATATATTTCATATGAACAGTACACAACTTTGCTTTAAACTGATGAAATAAGTAGTAAATATTTTTTTAATAGCGCCAGAATCAATCTACGAAAAGTAACGATATTTAATGCGAAGATATGCTGCACATTTTTGGTTACCATTAGGCCTCAATCTAATAATACGTTTCCTCAATTAAAAGAGACTGTAATTATTTTTGTTCACCTATAATTGACGAAATAGCTTGATCTTACAAGGTAATATAAAATAAAACAAATTCTAATTAATATAAATGGACAACTGTGTCCGAGATGGACGGTATGAATTTCAGTCATCTTAATAATAATAAAAAGAGAGAAAAAAGAACAATTAGACATCCATGTACAATATTATGTTACAGTAACCTATTGTTCCTTATTTTTATTTTATTGCTACTCTCGACCAAGATATCACCTTTAATTGGATTATCACACCTTTATTAATTGCATGTTTATGTGCCGCACGTGTACATATGTTAATCGAGTTGAATTACAATCAATTTAACAATCGTGGTGACATAGATACACACTTTGGTTTATTGTTTTCCATGATTGTAAACAATACATGGCTCTTGATTTTTAAGAAGTACTTCTTTATATATTTTGAATAACTGCCATTGATATGGTCTCTTTAAAGTTAAATGATTATTAATCGAGAGAAAATATAATTGATTTTGGATCGAATGATAAACAGAGCATTGCGAGATATATTTTCTCACTTGATTCGTAATACGGTTTTCACGCCATATTTGATTTTTTTTTCATCACTTTAACGCAAAATTGTACTTCACATATCATTGAAAATATGCCGATAGTATCTTTAAATTTACGACAAAAGTAATAAAGATGGATAATTTGTTTCCTTTGGGTTTCAACGCCGTTTTACAGACTGAGGTATTTCTGTTATGAAGCGACGGACAGTCAATCTAAACCTGTTCGCCGCAAGTAACTGACATCTCTCCCACATGAATCAGAGTTGGAGTGAGAACGATTTCAGACACAATGTCAAATCGTCACGGAAAACATACGCCTCGCACAATTGAAGGATCAAACTCACGTCCCGTAGATCTGTGCTTTTCCTATTTAGATAAGTTGGCGTGCCAAAGATAGATAGATAATAAAGAATAAGCACATTCGTCTATGCTCTGGCAAAAAATCTAATATATTCCCTTTATATAACAACGCACCTTGTAACGGAGGTTTATTTGTGTGTTAATGATGAAATGCACATTTCATCTTCATATTTCAAGCCCGCTCTTGTACAAACTTTGAAATTGAATAAGTCTATTTTAAGTATAATTACGGTCCATCCGCCCTTTCAGAAACAATGAAGCATATAAATCCATGTAGAGTATAGACCGTATATTGAAAAAGTATATCGGAATCTATGTTTATATGCTTGCTCAATTATCTTTAAAAAATGAGAAAACAAATCATATAATTTTGTTATTGAATTAATGTTATCAATTTATATGTAATGGCAATGCAAAAAAAAACATTTGGTATATTGAAATATTAATTCAGCTCTAGCCTAGACAACAGTAGGTTTTAAACATTTTATTACCTCCCTTTACATTTTGATGAAATATTTATGTAATTGGATATATATCACTCTTTTCGTAAATAACTTATGAGTAGATTGAGTAAAATTTTATTTAATCAGAATTTAGCACATACTTTCATTGTATTAGTACATTTTAATCAAATACTAAAACTGTATTCTTTAGCTACTGTTTATAGCAAAACTGAGTTATAGTAAATGCTATAATATCCCCTTTTTAATGATATAGTATCTACCCGCTTCAGAACTTGTACGAAAATAGGACCTGTTTTACATCTGTAAAACGTCTGTAAAAAGCCTGTTTTTTTTTTAAATTACAACTGTAAAAGACATGTAAGTTAAAAATATGATAAAAAAATACAGTTGAAATTTACAGGTGTAAAACACTGAAGGTCTCAAAGATACAGCTGTGAAACATTAATTGAAAGTTACAGCTGTAAAATGGTCATGTCTCAAAATTACAGCTGTATTTTTGGGAGTGAAACATTATTGTCAGCCATCTTTAATGCATTTTGGCAGGATATAACTGAAATTCACATAGGCACCACATCATCTAAAATATTGGAATTTTAACCGTTGTGGAGTGAGTGCAAATGTTTAATTATCTAATATAGCTGTAAAAGGACATGTTTAAGTACATATACTGACTATTTACATTATATTTTAAGCTGACGAGTTTAAAAGTCATAATGACAAAATTGTCATATGTTTTCATGACAAAAAAAAAACCGTTTTATAAACAAGATCAGATGCATGGTTTCTACCTTGTTTCATACTCTTGAATTTTGCAACTGCTATACTGTAAACACAATACATTTTGTTCTTTACTTACTATATTATCTATTTTGCCATTTTTGTAGTAATTGCTACCCTTTCTAGGTAATTATGATTCACCCTAAAACTTTTTGTACCTCTGCTTTCGTCTCTTAAAATAATGCCCTCATTGTCAACACCTGTAAATGTTCTACAGCTTTAACATTTAGGCATATTTGCAACTGTAACTTTTACAATTTTACAGCTGTAAGATTTTTTACAGCTGTATCTCATTTGCATATTTATGTTTTACAATCGTTTTATAAAATCAATGTTGTTATATAAAATCTACAGGTGTGAATTTGAAATAATCATGACTGTAATTTTGAACAATAATACAGGTCTTTTACAGCTGTAAAATTTCGTACAGGAAGTTTGGGCGGTTTATCAGATGCATTTTACATATTTTCATGAGCGTGAATGAACAGTTTGTCGCAACCTCTATTTACGACGTTACCATTATCTTATTGTTAAGACGTTACGTCATTGCATTATTTCAAAAGTAACTGCCTGAAGATATGAACATTGAAAACGCTTGCATGTAATGTGTCTATCTATTACCCTAAAGCAAGTGCTCAACAACTACCCGCCTTGTTCTTTTTTCTGCACCCATATTTAATTTATATCTTTGCATGATTTTTTTAAAATTCAATCTCTGCGGTTAAGTTATGAAAAACAATCTTATGTTTTGCTAATTTATCATAATTCTGTTATATATATGGTAGGGTTTGTGATAATTATCCATTTTATTAAAAAAATGATATAAATATGATAAAAATAAAAAGAGGTATCTTTTCATCCCTGGTCGAATTGCAAAAAGGGATGGGTTTGCGTGTCCGTCCCCGTCCCAGGCCTTTCAACAGAAAGAAAATAAAATGAATATCTTAAATTCAGATTATTTCCAAATCTCTTCATAAATAGATCTTAGGATATCCGAAAAATAGTGTAATCGAAAAAAACATACACAAAATAAGTAATTATAAATTGGATTTTCATCTAAAGAAATAAAAGGCACATTACATGTATAAATACTTTCCCAACATCGATATTGGTAAGGAAAATAAAGTCAAACTTCTAGAGCGTATCAATGTCGCTAATCAGGGTACCCTCAATTCTGATTATCATACAATACAAACAAGGCGCATAGCGCATTCGACATTGAAGTTCTGTTTAACCGGATATTAGTCACGTGTCTACTTGTGTAATTTATTGCATTGGCACACGATATGTTATAGTGCATATTTTCTGACCTGGCGGAGATATTTTTAGTACAGGCTGTAACACTAAAATCAATAGGTAACTTGGTGCAATCGGATTTATTCGTACGCAATGAAACCAAATCTATTGATGTAGCCGATTACCCTAAACTAAACGATAGAATGGCCCATTGATGACCTTTCTATACATATCTCTGCCAGGTCAGAAAATATGCACTATACGTAGAAGTGATAAGTTCTTTATATGAATATGTCTTTTTCTGTTCTTTATGTCTTTTTCTTTAGTGTGCTCTATATATACTTTTTGTTCGTTTTTTCTTTATATTTGTTTCTTCGTGCCTGTCTGTCCCCTTTATTTTAACTGTATATAAAATAGTTGTTTCATAACAGATTGGTGAGCCGGTAGTTAAAACTGAAGGACACCTAACATTTGTTGTTACAAAAATCCTCTCCCAGTCCTCATTTATTTGTAAGAAAAATATTTGATTTAGAGAATATCAACAAAGTTATAAAAGTTCATTTTTAAAGATGATTATCGGACAGAGTGAATTCAAAATTATTCGAAATATTGTTGCGCTCTGGCTAGCTCGGATGGTTTCGGGACTGGTTGTGGTTCGGCAAGAGAAGTTGAGTAGGATTTACCGTGCTGGTATCTCGAACTCTGGCTATGTGGTTACGTAAAATTGGACTATCGTGCAGGCTTGCGACTTCCGGTTTCGTGGTTAAGAACAGATTGGGTTCGAATGCAATTCTGCTTTGTGGCCGATTCACTAAGGCTATTTTACTCCAGTTAGACTACTTATTTTACCAAGATTTACTTAAGTTCTACTTAACACTAATAAGAAATGACTAAGATCAAATATTACAAATTTATTTATTCTATCCCTAACAAAAATTAAGACAATGCATATAAAATACTGACTAAAAAATACTTATAATGTATCAGCACAATAACAAACAATGTTAAATATTTAGAATCTTTAAATGAAACAAATGCTTGCCTATAAGCCTCAGTATTAAATCTTAAAAATAATCTTATTTTACTGTTAAAAGTTATTTACTTAAGCCAAAAATAATCAAGTCTTGAAAAATTCTAAAGTCAAAAATAGAATACTGGCAGTTACCAAAATAGGTTAAGCTCTTGAAGTTCAAAGTCTGGAGAGTCCTCTCCATGGAGCTACAAAAAGCTTTTATACTGACCAAGTGCACACCAAAAACATGTGTGCACATACCAACTGTGCGGGTGCACATAACCAAACTCTGAGTGAATGAACAACTGTGTGCAGAATGTACACATCAAAACAAACTATGGTTAAATCATAAAAATCAGAGATTATACTACTAAAATAAATTAAGTTGCATGAAAACTGGACATAAATCAAAGGTATAATTCCTAAATAAAATGGCTATTACCTGGAAAACTCTGATCCTTTGCTTAATTAAAGAAATTAAACTTAGAATTGTTTTGACAGTTGGAATAATTCCTGGAAGTCTAGTAGGTGGTCACGGGTAACTACCCAGAATGCAATGGGGCAAAATGGCTGCAGCCAGACAGGGATGCTGCATTGTAATCAATTTAAAATGCAATAACTTACAAAATACAACAAATATGACAGTCTGACTTTAAAATGATGCAATACTAAATAAAAAATGATTTACCTAATAAATAATTGATGACATCAATAGTATTGACAGAAATCTTAAAATGGTACTGACACTGTGCTAAACATAGAATACATAAACAAAACACTGGGATGTATCAATATCTTATAACAAAAAAGTACTAAATTTGTAGGCCTTAGGTTGAGGGGGGGATTGTGTCGGTTGAAAGGCTGGCGTGTTTAGGGGCCTGGGGAAGGGGCGCTTTCTATTGAATTGTAGGCGTCATCATGTAGAAAGATGAATTTTAATTATTAGAGTGTTTGAGATTTCAAACTTCGCCTTCCCCTTCAACGTCTCTCATATATATTTTGGGTAAAACGTCACCAATATGCGTGTAGTTTATTTATATCACACGTTGCTACTAAAGTTTTCCATGTAATATCATGTAAGCCTAAGACTTCTCTTTACTACTATGCGAAATAAAAAGCTTAGTTTCAGGATTTCTGCTTATTAAGTTATTTGATTATCCATATATATAATTAGACTAAATTTGATGCGAAACACTATCAATAGGTATAAGAATAATGAAGTTTTGTATGGCTAATGATTTTAACTAACTACATTGAATTGAACCTGGAAGTATGAAGTTATCAACTGATTTTGAGAAACTTTGAGATTTTGTTCAAACTTTAACTTCTACGGCATATTTGTGTCCCCAGGCGGTATCGATTATACCAGATGGGCCTTTTTGTCGTATGAAGTGAAGTTTTGAACGTCCGACTATGTGATATCACGAAAGTCGAAACTTCATTCTTTTTACATCTACTGTGTCCACATACTCGGTATCAAAGACTGAAATATTGATGGAGGCACATGGCATGACAGTCATTTTACTTGAAAAATAAATAATTACGCGTGATTATCATTTGGTGAAATATTTTATTTTCACATCCAAATAAAATCAATCTGTTTCTGTCGGGCACTTAATACGACAATTGCGTTTTAATTATAAACATAAAATGGTACTAGTAAGACGGAAAATTCTTCTGAAGCATCAGACAATTTCAGATCTATGATATCATGATGAGAGACGTTTACTGTTAGCCGTATGGGATAACTCCATTCTTGAAATGCACGGAACCAGAGCCTGGCAGAAGAAAATTGTGGGTTAATTCCCCCTTTGATTCTTACATTTTACAAAGAAAGTCGGTCTTGAAACTCGGTGTGACCCTACCCTACCCCTACCCCCCTCCCCCCTACCCCCCACCCCCCCCCCCCATTAAAGGGGTGACCCCCCTCTTTAATGTTGGTGTCCCTCTAACCAAAATTCCTGGATCCGCAGATGCTTTACTTATCAAATAGTATATTAAAATCATATTGTGCTGTCTGAGAGTTTGGCATTATACAGAGCCATACAGAGTGTCATTATCACGTCGATATGATCATTATAGGTTATTAACTTTGTATGTGGATATATGAACGAGTTCTGCAGCGGTAATATTGCGCGACTTTAGGAGCGCAATATTGTCCGCGAAAGAACGATGATAACCTTTTTATTACATATCCACTATCAAATGATTAATTTATATCTAAATTATCGTTCTGTCACGAAAGACAGGAAAAAATACGGAAAAAAATTCTCCGTAA
Source organism: Mercenaria mercenaria (assembly GCF_021730395.1). Lineage (NCBI taxonomy): Eukaryota > Metazoa > Mollusca > Bivalvia > Venerida > Veneridae > Mercenaria > Mercenaria mercenaria. Next base: position 19,850 of record NW_026460080.1, on the reverse strand, counting down.
ACGCAATAAACAAATCAAAATGACGCGCATTAATATTTTCCGCGAAAATGACGTCAACTTGTTGTCACAACGTGCGCTCAGACGCCACGGACGTCACGCGATTCTTTCCATTACAACGTTAAGAAAACACTCCACGTCCTATATTAGTCCAACTCATTTCAGTCTGATGAATTACTACGTGCCAGTATCTAATAGGTCAGATTAATCAAAGTGTAAAAGTAAACAAAATGTTGCATAAATTACAAATTAAACCAACACACAATAGCAACAAAAATCTAAAGAAACGAGATCCGCAATGGACGGACCGTCATGGGAGGTAAATAGAGTCACGGATTTTTTTTTTTTTTTTTTTTTGGTAATCGCTCTAATATAATATCCATGCGATGAGTATATTAATTGAAATGTCTTTAATTTTTTCATTTTTAAAACCACTTGTAAAATTCCTGCCAATTCGGACAATTGGTATCAAAGTGCACGAAAAACACGATCATAATTACAGATAAATTGAATGGGCGGATTAAAAGAAGTAAGGTTCATTCTAATGTTTGAAATCTAAAGGAATTTTAATCGAACTTCAACTTCATACGTTAACTTCGCAAGAGACGTTGAAGGGGAAGGCGAAGGTTGAAATCTCAAACTCTCTACTGTATTGTAATATATGTTTCTACATTACAAGAAATAGTAAGTTTAAAGCATATTAATACAAATTATACGGTATTGTTTACATGAGTACATTACATAAATACTAGAAAATAGATCGGAAAAAATTATCAAGATCTAAATTTTATAGTTGTCTAATAATTACATGTATTACCAGAGCTAACATAATTTAATGACCCCATTTATGAAATAAATAAAATACCGTGAATTCGACTCGCGTGCCATTTTACGCGAAAGGCAAAGAAACACATGTTTTAAATATTCATGTAATGCAGATCATTTAAATTCAATCTGCTTCCCTTAAATTGTTAGCAAAATAGGCATAGCCCAGAGTGTATCGCAAATTTAAACTTGAGCTTATATTTATACGGTAATTTATAAATTTGTGGTATTCTTAATTTAAACATTTCATGAGTGAATGAAACGATTTGATTTTTCACACTTACCGTTGTTTTCCCGTTGCGCAGGCGCAATAAACTCTCGTTTCACGATTCTCGTTTACCGATGCGTATGCGTAGCTCCATACATGATTCTTGCTTTTTTTTTTTGTTTTTTTTTTTTTTGCACGAACGGTTAGCCAACGAATAACGACTTGTTTCTCGAAAGCACAGAAATGTATCGGAAGCTCCGCTGTAGGGAACATTTATGCCATGTTATTTTAAAATCCCTTTATGAATGTCAGATTTATCGACGGACACGAAACAGACCTTTTAACCTTTGACCTCTAAGTGTGACCTTGACCTTAGAACTACGGATCTGGGTCTTGCGCATGACATCTTGTTTTATAATGAGAAACATTTATGCCAAGTTATTTTATAATCCCTTTTTGAATGGCAGAGTTACGGACGGGCGGACGGACGGAAGGACGCAGCTTATTTCTATCCCCTCTTTTCTTCAAACAAGAGGGCAATGAAGGACCTGTATCGCTCACCTGACCTATTGACTAAAGATCAACAAAATTAACATTCTGACCAAGTTTCATTCAGACATTGACATAAATGTGGCTTCTAAAGTGCTAACTAGCTTTCCCTTTGATTGGACCCGGTGACTTAGTTTTTGATCCAACTTGACCCATATTCGAACTTGACCTAATGATTAAAAAAATTAACATTCTGACTAAGATTCATGAAGATATAATCATAAATGTGGCCTCTAGAGTGTTAACAAGCTTTTCCTTTGATTTGACCTAGTGACCTAGTTTTTAACCCCACCTGACTAGACTTAATGGTGACCTATAGATCATCAAGATTAACATTCTGACCAAGTTTCATTAAGACATGGTCAAAAATATGGCCTCTACAGTGTTAACTAGCTTTCCTTCGATTTGACCTGGTGACCTAGTTTTAAATCCTACATAAACAAGATTCAAACTGAATCTTAAGATCATCAACATTAACATTCTGACAAAGTTTCATGAAGTTACAGTCATAAAATGTGGCCTCTACAGTGTTAAGAAGCTTTATCTTTTATTTAGCCTGGTGACCTAGTTTTTGACCTCAGATGACCCAATATCAACCTCATCCAAGACTATATTAAGGGTAACATTTTGACTAAGTTTCATTAAGATTAGGCCAAAATTGTAACATCTAGAGTGCTAACAAGTTTTTCCTTTTATTTGACCTGGTGGCCTAGTTTCTGATCCCAGATAACCCAATATCAAATTCCTCTAAGATTTTACTGAGGATAACATTCTGACCAAGTTTCATTACGATTAGGCCAAAATTGTGACCTCTGGAGTGTTAACAAACTTTTCATTTGATTTGACCTGGTGACCTAGTTTTGACCCCTGATGACCCAATATCGAACTCGTCCAAGATTTTATTGAGGGTAATTCTGACCATATTTCATCAAGACTGGGCCAAACTTGTGACCTCTAGAGTGGAGTGTTAACAGTAAAATTGTTGACGATGCCGACGGACGGACGACGAAGACGTACGACGGACACAGGGCGACCACAAAAGGTGAGCTAAAAATGCGGGGGACAAAAATGATAATAACTCCAGGGGAAATTGTTATTTGGCCGGTTCTTTTCTCGTCAGGCTAATATCATGAAAACCAATGGAAATTAAATTTATTTATGTCCAAACGACATTTTTACGATGCCGGATGGGAAAAAATGCACATTGTTCGACCTCCAACGCTCACCTTGAGCCTCCGGTTTATGGAAACAACAGATCATTTGAAAGGGCGGTATAAATAGGCATTAAAAACAAAGTCAAATATCAAACAGGGAATGCTACGTACCAAAAACGCAGCCTCCCCAAAACGAAACCAACAGCACGCAGGCGTGCACACCACAAACACACGCACACACACACACACACACACACACACACACACAAAGCGAACACATGAGGACGAAACGAACAAACAAAGGAACACAGTAGGGAACCGCCTTGGTACGGTCAGTGGCAAAACCACCACTGGGGAGTTTAAACCGGTTTATGGTGCACACCCAACCTCACTCTTACCCCCATCATGTTTCAAAGACACGGGGTAGTGTTAATAAAAGTAATACCCTCCAGGTGAATCTCTAACACACGTAATGGAAACAAAAAGGCATGACATGTAAAAAACAAAAATGCTCGTGTGTGAATATATAAAAAGCAAACCTTATTTTTTATTTTTTTTTTTGGGGGGGGGGGGGGTTTAACGCCGTTTTTCAACAGTATTTCAGTCATGTAACGGCGGACAGTTAACCTAACCAGTGTTCCTGGATTCTGTACCAGTACAAACCTGTTCTCCGCAAGTAACTGCCAACTTCCCCATATGAACCAGAGGTGGAGGTCTGATGATTTCAGACACAATGTCGTTTATCAAATAGTCACGGAGAACATACGCCCCGCCCGAGGATCGAACTCACGACCCCGCGATCCGTAGACCAACGCTCTTACCTACTGAGCTAAAAAGCAAACCTTAAGAACCAAAAACGTATGTACTCAATGCCTTTTCAGAAAACAGAGCAACAACAAACACCCTTAAGGGCCCGACGAAACAGGCCAGAAGACAGATATCAAAACAGTTCAGTCCTGGTAGGATTTAAAAACTACTTATCATAGAGAGTCCCTCCCCCCCTCCACGCCTCTTCCGTCAGACACAATCAAAGAGGGAAGCGTAGTGTCCAACTGTAAATGGGTTGAACACTAAACATGCGGTATGTCTCAAAACAGTTGGGTCGTAACCTCTTTTAATAAAACGTTTTATAATTTTACCAAATACATTTGGAAAATTACCATGACCCAAATTCTTACAAAGTTTGTAAACCACATCCTCATAAAAAACGGGTTTAGAAATACCATATCGCAGAAGTGTCTTTAAATTACTATTGAATTTTAAAACTAAATCAGAATTACGATAGTAAAACTAAGCAAAATATTTACGCAATTTGTAATAACGGTAGCCTTGCTGAAGAAGTTTACTTGTAATATATTGAATACGTTCATTGAAATGCTTGACATGACCACACGCTCTGGCAAACCGAATTAATTAAGAAATATATATCCCATAAGATGTAGCCTGTGGTTATACCCATCCAAATGGGGAACATTTACAATACTAAAATTAAAATAACCCCTCTTGTCATAAATGTCGGTATGTATAATATTGTCATAAATAGAGAGATGTTAATCTAAAAATGAAGCATCAGTATCCGAATTGTTAGTTTTAATTAACTGAAGCTCCCTAGGATAAATAGTACCCACCAAATGGCCTAAAAACGGATTATCCATATTAAGAATATCATCGAGATAGCGTGATGTATTATTAAATGCAGTTATAATATCTGCCTGCGTATCTGGAGAAAGGCTCAACATAAAGTCTCCTTCATACCAAATATAAAAACAAATCTGCGACAAGGGATGCACAATTTGTCTCCATGGGAATACTAATTACTTGTCTAAAAACTGCATTCCCAAACCTGATGTAAATGTTGTTGGATAAAAAGGACATGACTTTACAAACTTCGTCATAGGTCCACATTGTATAATGTTTAATAACATTGCTAGTAAAAAAAGCTTTATCAAAATTGCAAGCGAGAAATGTAACATTCTCTCTGGCAAAAGTCTTTTGAATTAGGGCAGTTAGTTTGTTATTTATTAAGTTATGTGGTAAAGTGGTATACAAAGTAGAAAAAAAACTTTAAAGCGTTGCACCAGAATTATTGTCTTTTTTATACATATAAATGTTATTTGATAACACAGAGTTAAAGATATGCAATACCTTCCTTAGAGTTCAGTATGTCTTTTATTTTTGCGAGGGTTTCAATTTTCGCTTTATTCGCGAGCCCCTACCTCTCCAGAAAATTAAACCTCGCGTAAATATTCACCATTAGTATAATTTTAATTCAAGCAGGATACCATTTTCACATTTTTGTGAATACTTAACCTCGCGAACACACTCAAATTTTCTAATTGTTGAAACTTTGACCCTGCGAAAACATGTGTGTTTATTGTTCTATGTGTACACTAAATTGTAAGACTATCGGTTAGTATTTTTACGATATTTGTAAAATAACAAATGGCGTGTTAGTTGTTTTATTCAGAATATAACATAATAGCTGTCGTATCATACACTTGTTGTTTAAAAAGTACAGCCGACATTTCCAACATGGCCTCCTAAAATAAGACCATATATACATTTTTGGCTGATCGCCTCTAAATACAGTATAAAAATGCAAGTTGTCACAATTAGACCAAATGAAAATATTGTACACACAAGTTTTCGAATACATTACTTATATTTCATTTATCATTGATACATGGTCTTGTGTGTTACCATGACGTTATTATACATCATTGTACGTTGCGTAGAGGGCACATTGGGTAAGTGTTAAGGTCAAATCTGAAACAGAATCTAATGCATAGAGTCTGATACTACTGTTAAAAGCGTGAAGATATGTTTGGCTAGATAAGTTTTCCAAGAAGTCCACAAGGATATGTTAACGACGACAAATATCATGAGCTCAATTGCTCATTCTGAGTATTTTGAGCAAATTTGATTTGAAAGGTTCGTTATTAGTAAAGTCATACACATAAGCAAAGTAATTATTGCGCGCTAAAGAGCGTTCAACATTAATGTACACCTTTATCGAAATAAATGTCACAAAAAGTGCACTACCTTTCTGAGAAGTCGATACAACTTCCGCTTCACCAGTATCATTTTTGGTTTTCTCTTCTGCTACAACTTCAGATAGCGCTTCTGTAATGTACATGTTATGCCATATAAAGAGGAGGGGACGCTTAATTACTCATTTAGTGATGAAAACTTCAAGATAATATTGTAAAAGTGTAATATGAATATATAGTCAATAAATGTTATATCAACTTGACTATAATACCTTTCAATTGCCCCTGCTCTTGTTTATTTTCTAATCCTGAAGTTGATCCCATCTCTGAAAAAAAAAGAAAATAATGCACTTTAAAAACGGTTTACTTAACACATTTTTATTAAGATGAATTCACTTTTTTTTTTGTTTTCAATGTCGGACAATTACCCAGGATGATTAGCCGTTGTAATTTCATAAAAATACGAAAATCTGAGAAATTAAGTGAATTTAAAAGTAGAAATGTGCCGTATTTGAAAGGATAATTTGATAGCTACAAAAATTGCAATAAAATCTGTGACCAAATTAGAACTGGAACGATTTAATTAGGAAAAGCGTCTCTTAAGGTTAATCTCTGGTTGAAATCCTGTGAAAAAGAAATTTTAATCATGTCCACGTGGAAATGTTAACGAAGACGGATTACCAAATGTGGACACCATACGACCTCGATTGCTCAACTTAACTTGCTGAGTCCGGTAACAAAAACATTAGGTAAATTAATAGTTATAACCATTTCAATTATTAATGTTCTATAAACTTTTAGAACATTTCAGAACTTTAAAGTGGGACTTTGCCATACCAAACACGGTATTAATATAGAAATCAAAAATGATAACAACTCCAGGGAAAATGTTATTTGGCCGGTGCGATTAAAAACGTTTCTCTTCAGATTGATGTCTGGTTACAACCCAATGAAAATGAAATTTCAATTATGTTCATCATGACGGACGACAAAAATGGACAATTTTCGACATCAGTTCATGTGAGCAACTTATTATTCGAAAGTAGGGTACAAATAGGCAATATATCCTACTTTAGAAAATTGGAAGATTATGGCATTAAAATTATTGTATTTTGTATACACATAATTGTTACTTGATGAGTTAAACACAGAGTTACAGATATGCAATATCTTCCTTTGAGTATATATATCTTCCACTTCACTAGTTCCAATTTTTCCTTTTCTTCTGCAGCAAATGAGGATAGCCCAACTGCATTATAGCTTAATGCATATTTAAGATATATAAATGAGAAGGGATACTAATTATTCATTTAGTAAAGAAGTAACAGATGATGATATACCTGTCTGAGAAGTCGATAAATCTACTTTAGGAGAAGAACTCGATAAGACTTGTCTTTCGTTCTAATCCTTTCAATCAACTGCACTTGTAATGTTTGTATATAAATATAATTATGTATGTTGTTGGGGATAAAATGTGTTTAAACTAAAGCTACTTCCTCAATCTCTTCCATCTTTTTTTTGAATTTATTGACAAAATGAGATAACTTACATAACAGATAAATATTACACATTAATCATATAAACAGTTACTTAATAGGTAATGGAAAATACACAAAATATATTTTTATGCTGAACATGACTACTTTACTAGTATTCATATCAGTTCAACAATACTACCAAATTCCATAAGATGATTTTTAAAAGCTCTAGTTTATGTTAATGTCTACTTCTGGGGCCGTATTCATATGGCATCTTAAGTATAAGTTTTGACTTAAGTTTAAGATTTTACTTAAGTTTGTCGTGATTTCAACTTAAGTCTAAGTAAAAACTTAAGTTCTAGTCATAAAACAGCTAAAACTTACGATACGTAAAAAATGACTTAAGTCAGAAAATAGAATAGCGTGGTGAGTACGATTAAAGTGTTGTTTTCAGATAAAAGGACTTTAAACATAATTGTGCATGTTGTATCTGTTTGAAATTAATGTTGTTTTTTAATGTTTTCGTCCACAATAAAAAACAAGAATTACTTATTAAGTTGTTTTATGAATAACAAATATACTTAAGTAAAACAAATTTCTAACCTAAGTAATACTTAAGTAAATAATCAATTTCTTATACCTATACTTAAGATGCTTTATGAATACGGCCCCTGAAGTAGATTCCGTCTCTAAATAATGCACTATGAAAAGAGTTTCGCAAATGTAAACAATATTAAAAATTCCTATTGAAGTGACATCACTAATTTGCATTCAAAACCGTACCATTACCACGGACGTTATACCTGTGATCATTTAAATACAGTACAACCTCTCCAGAAAGCCCCCTATTACGCAAAAACTTCTCTATAATAACATCATTCAAATTTCAGAAATATACTACCAAATTACCTCTCCAGAGCAACAGCCTCTACATAACAGTTAATATTTGAATTTCCTAAATGGTGTTGCTCTACAGAGGTTGCGCTGTATTACGGAAAGTGACTTTAAAGACAGGACTTTACGCTGCTGTTCAAAGAGTGATTGTAGAGCAACACAGATAGTAATTAAGTTCGTAAGAAAATGATAACGACGAATGACAACAAACGATAGATATTATAGGACTTCAATCCGACAACTTGACTCTTTGGCTCCGGTAAACAAACGATAATTTGTAGAAGGAAATAGTAATGACCAAATTAATCTATCTATGTATACGCAGCATCACAAATGAATATGTTCTATGCTTTTATTATACAGATAATGCAATAATACATCTACCAAATCCTCCCTGTCATTTATTTCAGTTTGATCTTATTTGACAAACAGAGAAAACTGCTCGAAAATATGAATGATAAATAGGAGACGGCATTCTACTACTTTATAAATAAACAAGGATACCCGTTTTAAACGAACACCAAACAAACATTCGAATCAGTCAGTAAATCATGTCAACTTGCCCTGTATTCTTTTTAAACGCTCTTGCTCTTGTTTATTTTCTACTTCTGAAGTGGATCCTGTCTCTAAAATATGTAAATAATGTAACTTAAATAACGTTTCATCAAACTGAATGTAAAGAATGTTAATATGTTTCATTAAAATGATATCACTTAGGCCACACCAAACTGATTACTTGGCCAAAGGATTTCCTGCACCATTTTTTTTCCAAAATCAAAAACAAATATTCTTTTTTGAAAATCAGCTTCCGCTCGCTTCAGTTTTTGCAGATCGATTTCAAAATTTCAGAGCGGGCATTTTTCACTGTTTAAGGGCCTTATTGTCACTGTGAAGCGACAGTAATTCATAAAATATAATATTTTTAATCTTAATTGTCCATTAAAACACAAGAAGAACATGTTTGAGGCTCTGTGTTGTCCCAGTTTGCAAAACTGACAGCCGAAATGACAGTTAGATTGTGTAAATAAATCCTTTAAAGACCATTAGAAAGAGTTTCCGCAAATCATATTTTTCTCAAGATGAACATCAATATCTCATTATTTAAAACAGTGTCATTTATTAATGGCCTACTTTTTTATTTTTCAAGTAGAGTTGAAATACAAGAATATTAAATAACTTTATATAGATCTTTTTTCAGATTTGTGTAATGGGTACCATCAGATATAATTATCAAAAAGAAACTGAAAATGATAATGTATTTATTATTAAGACTTGCATCATCAAAAATAAGTCCTTCCTTATCTGCCAAAGTTAAATGTGAAATCAAAGAACAACAGAAAGGGCAAAATTTTTCATTGAATTTACAAGTGAATTTGGCCATCAGTGCATGATGGATTTCCTAGCATCTGGTGAAATTGCATTGAAAGTTGACAGACACTGTGATATATATAGGTCATGAGTACATAATGTACTGGTGAGTTGACTGCAGAATTTTCCATGATTTCTGTTATACACTACATGAGAGTAACAGCTTTATTCTTATGTAGTGACATAGAATCTAAGGCAAAACCCTATGTGGGCAGGGTACTGGCTTGCTTAAGATACAAACTTAACAAACACATTAGTTCTATACTCTAGAAATATGGTCAAATTGCTAGATTTTCTTGTATCCATCCGCCTGTTGTCCCTCCAGTTTGTAATGTCTAATGTTTGTAATGTATTTTGGGAACAGTTTGTAATTGAACCTTCAACATTTAAAAATCTTTATTTCTTTTATGTATTTTCAAGCCGTTCTGATATGTTTTTGCAGTGCTTTTTGACTTTTGTGACAAGGTTTTTAGTTTTTTTCTTCATATTGCTCCTCGCCCACTCCAAAAAAGGTGAAATCCAAAACCACAAACAAATATTTTTATTTTCATTTCGCTCGCCCGCTCCTAAATGTTTTGGAAAAAAATCCGATGACCAGGAAATAAATTTGGTGTGGCTTGATCTAGGTTCAATATCAATTCATTTAAAGCAGATATGAAATATTGCATGGTATCAACATTACATTTTAATCTATTCAATTAATGTTATCTGAAACCCCACAGTTAGATATATGCAATACCTTTCTCAGAGTTCCATGTATTTTGCACGTAACAACTATTATTTTTTTGTCTTTTCCTCTGTAGCGAACGGAGATAGCCCCTCTGTAATATGTTAGTTATTTAGTGAATGCCAATGCCATGCCAACTTATCAATAAACGGCATGTTAATTTGCCTGGACTACCTTTTAAATGCGCTTGTTCTTGTCTATTTTGTTTTCCTAAAGTCGATTCTGTCGCTAAAGTATGTCGATAACCCACTTTATACAGCGTTGCGCCAATGCAACCAATGCAAAGAATACTGAAATTTTCATTTATATGGGAACACTTTTTTATTTCCATACCGTGCCATTACATATGAAGCTCAACCATGGCAATTAAAATAAAATAGAGAAGATATGGGGGGTTTACAAGCGAAACTTTACCCTATTGAAACCGAAACTGGATAGCAATTTAATGGCGTCTCCTGAGAGGGAAAATGAAATTTGACAGGTTTCGTTATCTCTTAATGTTATACAACTATTTCAGAAGGCTGACCGAAATACACTGGATAGTCCATAAAATAAGGTTAGCGACATCGGACAAGAGACCCCATGCAATCTCGGTCACTCATACCGAGTCGTTGGTTCGTGTAAGCAATATACAATTTGAAAAATATCAAATGAATGTTTAACGTCAAAAGTACAACATATTCTAGAAAAATACAAATAAATGTTATCTGAGAAAACAGAGTATACAGATAGTACAATACATTTCTGATAGGTTCATCCTAGAAATCATAATGATCAATTTTGCTTTTCTGTTCTGTAACGAATAACTTCTCTTAGACTATAAATAACATACCAAACTATAAGACTAACCATTCTATAAATATTATATCCACTTGCCTCAAATGACTTTTAAACGCTGCATTTTATCTTGTTTATTTTCTACATTTGAAGTTATATTATTTTCATAAGAAGTGCATGATGTATGTTGTTGTCCTCGTACATGTATTCCCTAACATTAGGGTCCTTCACATTTTGACCTTAAACGTGTGCCCGCTTGATCGAAGATTTCTCAATTTATTTCTCAGATACAACATTCAATCTCTATGTCATTGCTATCTAGACCTTTGACGTAGTAATCCGCGAAGGAAGACTGGCTAATCTACTGGCAACATGCGATAACAATTAGAAGTTTGCTGCCACCTAACTATCAGTAAGAATTTCTAACAATTTCTTAAACGTTTTCAAGTTTGGCTTTGACATGTTTGCTTACTTGCTGAATAAACCATAGAGGTTAGCGTCAAAATCTAAACCGTAAGGCAATAAAGGAATTATGAGATTGTCCTTTTAGGGTTATATTGCTACTGAATAAGTTTTAGTTGCCCTTAAGGAATTATAACAAACTGATCTGTTCTAGTCTAACAAATACAAATTAGTAGCAATAGAACGTGCACATTTTATACCCAAGTAAATGCTTATTGATAAAATCGCTGCTACCAAACGTGTAGTACCTTTTAGAGAGGTTGAAACATCAAACATTCCACTTGTTTCAATTTCGGTGCTCCCTTCCTTTATGCAAGGTCTCTCTGTAATATACATTTTATTTAATATGCATTAAGACAGGAGAGGCCATTTCAGAAATTACCTGTTTGTGAGAATGTCATGGAATAAATTATAAGGTATATATGAATACTAAACTAAAAGCCCAGTGAAAAATATATAAAGGATATTTCATGAGTGTCTTTTTATACTGATTTTATAAAACAAGCTTTTCTTAGTGAAACATCACAATTTCTTCATAGACCATGTCAATTCGACAAACGTCTCCTTTACTTAGAACGGGGTCAGCCTCAAAGCTTAATGCCACGTAATACAAAAATTATGTAATGGCTTTATTTTATTCCCATCGCGTGAAGCATGTGATAAATGTAATAACTTGACACCCCTGTTGAAACAAAAAAAAAACAACAAAAAAAAAACACATGACTGATGACTTAGAGCAGCCACAGTTCTACGATTACTATGAAATTCACGTATCTTTGGGCTTCGAAAGAAGCAACCGTCCTATGACGGCTATCAGCCATAGGTTTAAGCGTGTAAAAGGTATTCATTGAAGACCGACAGACAAATAGAGCAATTTCGGCAAACTGAAATATTTATTACTTGTACTTGTATTTTCGAGTTGATAACATTTTTCAAACACAAATATTCGTTTCATTATATACCAATGTACCTTACATTCGAATTAAACTGACTTCCGTTGTCATAAAACACTTTCAACATCAAAGAACATTCCATGATCATTTGTTTTACTTTTAAGATAATTTGGGTATTCCGAGAATCCACAGGCTTGAATTGCCTTTTTGAAGAGATATATAACAAACTTATTCTTTGGCTAAATATTACTATTACCTGTTTTATATAAGGCTTCAACACAATGATCTAAGTCAACAGATGTCATTAGACTAATTTGAGCTCCAACAATTTTCGACAGTGTCTCTGAGATTTTCTCAAGGTGACGATTTCTCTTTCCTTCTCCGAACATTCTCCAGACGTGAATCAATCCTGTCAGTGACGTACTTTGAAATGGTAGTAATATACTCTGTGATTCAGACAATTTGTCCCCTGCTTCCAATTGTCCCGCTAAAATGAATCATAAAAAATGCAACTGTAAAAAATACAGTGAAACATTTTTTCAGTCACCACAAACAACACATTTACTGTTGCTGTGATAGTTAATACAATCTAGAAGATTCAAAATACTTTCCAATCAAAGAACGCAACAAATCAAAAGATATTAACTGATACGGCGGCTTTACTGAGTTTGTCCATGAGAGTTGATGTAATAAACTGTGCAACAAACCACACGCTCCATGTAAGTCATATAAAATGAAATTATGTTTAGGCCTATATATTGCGCATGCAGGAATGGTGTTGATTATATTAAAAGAGGTTTTAGGTCAATTTATAAATACATAGTCATTTCAAAATCAAAATTATTTTGTTGTTGTTCTGTTTCGCGGACAAAAAGAAAGACACAACATGCCTAACGCAAATAAGTTTCTCCCTGCCGATGACCTGTAGAGTTGAGGGAAACTTCATTACACATTAAATTTGCTTTTGGGTACTTCATACGATCTTCTGTGGTATTAATTAACATCAACACTTGAAACAATTCCATAATGTAATATTCGTTAAGAACAAAACTCTGACCATTGAAAACAAAGACATAACCGTGAAAAGGACAACACCTCGGACTCATTTGATTTCTTAAGGCCTTGTAACAGTTTTAAAACCGGTAGAAAGATAATCACCAAAGTTACAGCTTGAAAAAAGTGCATTATTCAATACCACCTTGAACAACTTGTGACGTTGTAGTTTTAGTTCAAGTCTGTACTATTTACATATAAGACTTTAACGAATACATTATGCATTAACCTAGAAAAAAGGTTAACGAATTCCTTGCAAATTAGAAGAACGTGGTGATGTAATTAAACTTGTGCTACATGTAATTATAAAAAAATAGATACGAAAAACAAGGTAATTGAACCTATAGGAAAAATCTTAATTACTTTTGCCAAACTTGGGCAAAGTTTACTTACACATTGTTTCAATAACATCTTGTAAATCCTGGGTTATAACTGTCCATGAAAATGAACACGAGAAACCCAAAATGTTGCCGACTGTATATGAAATGGCAGAGAGGTGGCTTCGACAGTGGTGACCATCCATATAGGCCATAACCTCCAACAGCCCCGTCAGTGAAGAATATTGCATTGGTATCAGAATGGATCCTAGTCTTGCAGGTCCAGGTTTTGCATCTGGAATATCTGCCATGTCCATAAACATTTCACATAGATCATCTATTAACTTCATGGACAGTTCACCATTCCATATAATTCTTGATTTTATGTTACGTTTGATTTGTTCTTCATCATATTCATTCTTCCCCTGAATAACTTCAACAAAGTTAAACAGTAAGTTAATAGCCTCTTTTTCTTTTTCCTTTTCGTCACAATTTGCTCGCATGACAGTCTGTAATGCTGCAAACGAAAACATACATAATAAAAATAGAAAATATTGCAGGTAATTTATGTTTGCTTTATGAATATTTTGCCATTACACTTGATGTATATTTATTACAAGATATTTACTTTTTCAGCGAAGACTAAAAATGTGTTTTTTTTCTCTCTCTCTCTTCTTTACACGTGCTCACTAACGTTTATAAAATGTTTTCATATTTGAGATTTATTTTTACCTTCCCCAGTTTTCTGCTTTCTGTCGTTAATAGCCATTCTTCTGTGTAAACCCATTATAAGATCTGTCATAAAATCAAGCAATCACATGAATAAAAAATAATGAAAAATATCATATTTTGATGGCTTTGTATCAGGTAACTCTATGCACATTCAATCCCAAGCCTACTGGTTATTATCTAGGAAGCATTCTGTTGCTTTTCTCCAAAAATGTTTGAAAGAAACAGATACAATTGATAAATATCATTTTAAACTAGCGATCAGCTTCTACACCGCTCCCGAATGTTTTGCTCTTATATTCGACCTATATTTTGACTGAATTTATTCTCTTTCTCAATTGGACATTTCTGAGATTGAATTCATGGTAACGAGGTGTCTGTATACGATGTATTTGGTAATGTTAGTGAAACTTGTATTCCTGTGGCATTTATTGATCTAAATCGTATAAATCTTATTTGAAATAATATGCTGCTGTATGTTACGCCGCGTGTTACGAAAGTATTGTCACATAATAGTAGTAGAACTTGCAGTCAGATTATCCGATGGTAAGCAAGAATCTACGGAAGAGCATGTATTAGTTCCAGATGCGTTTTATTTATTAACTCGAAATTTCGAGATACTAACTCGAAATCTCGACTAAATAACTCAAAATTCGAGTTACTTCAGTCGAAATTTCGAGTTAAGAACACGAAATTTCGACTTCGTATCTTGCCCTTTTATCCGCAAACTTTGAACGTCTGTCCATCTGTCAAAGGCCAAAAATGTAATGGACGACTTTTGACACTTCGAGATATGGTTAAAAGAGTGAAAGAAGTTTGACTACATCCCGGTCACTTTCTACGACCTCTCCTCAAAATTTAGGTCTATCCAGGTATCCAACCTTGGTCAGGTTCATACAAGGTACCGTTTATAGGTCCTTGCCATATGGGCTCAAACTAGGTCGAAAACTTCAAGACTTAACTTTTGTAGTTAATAACTCGTAATTTCGAGAAACGTAACTCGAAATATCGACTTAATAACCCGAAATCGACTAGTAACTCGAAATATCGAGTTTCTAAGTCGAAATTTCGAGATACGTTACTCAAAATTTTGAATTAAAAACTCAAAATTTCGACATAGTAACTAGAAATTTTGAGTTACTAAGTTAAAGTGACTCAAAATTTCAACTTAATAAATAACGTACACCTGGCACTAATGCTCTTTAGTAAGATCTTGTTATCAAAACAGGTACGTTTCTTAACCAGTGGCAAATTTATTATTATTATAACTGATAGCTGAATCCTGAATTTGCAATAATGTAAATAATTTACTTACTGCGAACATCCTTTACCGTACAGTCGACGTCTGACATTTTTGAATTAGTAATGTCAAAGCCACTATTTACTGCGTTCAGTAAATCCGTTTTGAACTCGTGGAGTTCCTGTATGCTGCTTATTGCAGACTGTATATCAATATTTCCCGAGCCCGTCCTAGATATTATGCGGTCAACCTCGTCGAGGGTGTTTGGATCAATACCGGAAGCGAGCTGCTGTAGAGCATTAGTAACATCAGTTCTATAAACGGCGTAGTCAGCAGCTGTTATACTCATTTCTGTTGGGTGTCCTTGTATGTCATTTCTATTTGTTTGTAGAGCATATATGCTAGCCCTATCATGAGAATTCAGACTTTTCAGGAACAGTCTTTTCACCACTATCATTAGTATGGTCATATCCCAGGTGTTAACATCTGCATTCACTGGAGCATGCGGTGGGAATAGTATCTTTTTTTGCTCAGGCAGTATATTTTTAAAGAGTGCCTTGTTCTTCAAAAGTATTACTTCGAGGAGTTGTCCAGATGCTGCTGCTTCTCGTTCTACTAGTCGTCTTAGTACGAGCAATCCACCCTCACCGAGCAGCAAAATATGTCTCACATACCTCTCGTTATCTGCAGTTGCCATGTGAATTTCTTATCCTGTGAATTAATAACATTATTGTATACAGAAACGCTAGGAACGTGTTTAATTCATATTTAGATTATTTAGCTAAGTTTATAACAAAGTTCGTAACAAAAAATGCGGCAGCAACATTAAAAACAAGGCATTTTGAGTCTTTAAGGGATGGGTTGGGTGGGGTGAGATTAGGGTGTAATATATGATTTTATATAATTTCAATAAGGGAATAGTTCTAGCATCCAAAAGTGCGTATGCAAAATATCTGAAATTGAATGGGTATCAAATTGTGAAGTACATGATTTTTTCCAATTCAAAACCGATTAGCTTGCTCCGCTTTTACCAATAATATTCGTCATACAACTATAACAGATCGAATGACAGCAACAGCACCTCTATGTTTATAGTTCCACAATCATTTTCCCAAAGACGAATACAATTTTAACAGTTACTGTATTCTTATTGACTTTATTGTAATACAGATCCACAACATGATGGATGAGCGAGCGCCCCTCGTATATGTACTTTACTATAACAAAGAATCACTGAATGTTCTATGGGTGAGCTCATTCACGCCAAAAGGTATCACATATATACATTTTAACGTAGAATCACAACATGCCCTATAGGCGAGCACCTTTATACAGGTAAGAAGTCCCATTTACTTTATTTTAACATAGAACCATAACGTACTCTATGGCGAGCGCCTTTACGCCAGAAAGAAATCCTATGTCTTTTATTGTAACGTAGAACCATAGCATGCTCTATGTGCAAGTTTCTTTACGAAAATAATCATACATATTCAAGTGTAACTTCAAAACGATGGCAGCCTTTATGGATTAGCGTCAAATCCTATATATTTCATGTTCTATATTAGACCAGTACATAGTCTATGTGCGCCTTTCTCTATTGAAACCTAAGCATTTTTCATGTATGGGCAAGCGCTTTCTCTTTACACGAGCGTCTTTACGACCAAACGAAATCCTATTAGTAAACTATAGTAACGTAGACATATAACATGCTTTATTAGTGCCTCGCCTTTATGACTATTAGAAATCCCATATGTACTGTATTGAAAGGTAGAATAATAGCATGCTCTATGTGCAAGCGCCTACACGACAATAAGAAATCCCATATGTACTCTATTGTAACGCTGAACAATAGCATGCTCCATGTGCAAGCGCCAATGCGACAATAAGAAATCCTGTATTGTACAGCACGGCGACGTGCAACCACATCATTGTTTTGGTGAGCGGCTTTGTGCCAATAAGAAATCTTAATACATGAATCCTTATATAATTCACCGATCCGTCGTTTATGGCCGGTCTATATTCAGTCATGTTTACCTGACTAATAAATCGCTATAGCAAGAATAAAACTGTGTTAATTAATGCCTGATGTCAGGTGATAAAACATGTATTTAATCGCTTGTTAGTCAACAATAAAAACTTCGGACCTCTAGCAATACGTTTGACTAATGACCGGCAAACCTATACTATATATTCTCTATTGTAACGTAAAACTATAGCATGTTCCATACGCGAGAGCCTATTTTCCAGTACGAAATCCTATGCACTGTACTGTAACGTAGAACCAATACATGTTACTTTGTTTTGCCACCGACAAGATTCTAGCCAACGCCCTCCCTCCCATTTATCATACGGATCCCGCATATCTCAGTGGAGGGACACTAATAAACCCGATAGTTAATCATGTACTCTGAAATCCTATGTTCTCTACTGTAACGCAGAACCACAGAGTGGCCGAGTGATTAAGGTCGCTGACTTCGAATCACTTGCCCCCTCATCAATGTGGGTTCGAGCCTCAATCGGGGCGTTGAATTCTTCATGTAAGGAAGCCATGCAGCTGGCATGCGGAAGGTCGTTGGTTCTACCCAGGTAGCCGCTCGTGATAAAAGGGAGGGGCACCTGGGTCTTCCTCCATCATCAAAGCTGGAAAGTCGCCATATGACCTATGACTTTGTCGGTGCGACGTTAAACCCCCCCCCCCCCCACCCCCTTCCCAAAAAAAAAAATAAATAACCACGGAGTAGTACCATGTACTCTGCTGTTGTATAGTATCTTCTATGAGCAAGCGCCTGTACGCCAATCAGAAATCATGTGTTCCCCACTAAACTTAGAGTCATAGCACCTTAAAACAAATCATAGATAAATAAATGTGGCATACCACATTGTACAGATGGAAAATTTTAACACTTCAAACTTCAACAATTATTCGTTCAAATTTCATTTATGAAATTTATAGTGAATTGATCGTAAAATAAATGCATTCTTGGAAAACTTGTAGTTATTTTGCTGAATATTCATAAGGGAGGATCCAAGGGGGATTATCCAACGCGCCCCCGCCCTAAAACATTTCGGCATACATTTTTCATAGCCTACGAGTCATTTAAGTCAAACTGTTTATCTTGCTTTGCTCGCAAAACCTTTTATGAATAGTATTTGTAAATACTGTAGTAAGACCAGAAAATAGTCGGATCAGTGTTTTCAACATGGTTTAAATGCTTTTCTGGAAAATTTACAAATTTAAGACCTAACATTATGCCAAAAATTATTGCTCAAATTATGTCAAATATAAGTCAGATTGCACCATTTGATGTAAACTTGCTAAACATTCTCCGAAAGGGCATGTCGACACTCTGCACCCAACCAAAATCCTGGATCCGCACCAGATATATACTAAGTCAATAAAATACCAGCGATTACGCACATCCTTTAGTTAATACAGATTGAGGAATATCTATGTTGAACAGATTTTTGACAGAAGACTGTTTTTAAGGCATATTTATAGAGGAACTATACAACAAATAGGTTCCCGTTGGTCTAAATAATGTTTTCGTATACCATTCAATCGAAGGGCAGGTTTCAAGCCAGTGGCCCAAACTGACAACTATTTTTATCTAGTATCCCCAATGTGTCGCGTTAAAATCGATAATAGGTTTAAAATTAGATGTGATCACGCGGTATCAATAACCTTGCTGATTAACTGGAGTTGTAAATATGAAACAAGATTACAGCGTCACGAGTTTACTGTATGTAACGCCATGCGAGTGGTGATTGCCTATAATTCTGAAAACATCTTGCTTTATATGTACAAATTTTATTAAAATTAAATTTTTAGCATGGTTTGAAATGATAAACAAATCATTTTATTTGAACAAAATTTAATTTATACGCTGATCTTTTTTTTTTTTTTTTTTTTTTTTTTTTATCTAAAACATATCAAGACCAATACTAACCTAAATTCGTAAAGTAACCTTCTAAGTCCTGTTTTACGCAAACCAAGATAATCCTATTAGTTATCGATAGTAACACTATTTTATGCAAGCATTTGAATAAGAAAATGTAGTAAAATGCGTTATCAGCTATAAAACAGTGCACGGGGAATATATAAATTAAATGATATTGTTCATAGATAAAACGCAGGTACAATATTTGGATATATCCAATACAAAGACAAATAACAAAGTTAACGCAGATC
>NW_026460079.1:0-67324 GCF_021730395.1 Mercenaria mercenaria | reverse complement strand
CTCTTCCCAAAATTGTTCTAGCAGTATGTACCTATTTTTATATGGTGTGTATATTAATATTTGTTTACGGTCAGTGTCTACTATTTAATGTATTTAAATGTATTTATTATGTTCACAGGTGATCCATATTTTGTCTATTTATCTTTCTATTTATGGACATTAAAATATTACGTGACGAACAATATCAGATTGTATTTTGTTGTCTTCTAGCCACATACAGGCAAATGTCAAATATCAGATTGTTATCTGTGTATATAATCATGGATATATTATTGCAGTCTCTTTAATATACACAGCATACAATTTATGATAATATACATATTACAGAACATTCAATATACATATGATAAAAGGTAAAATGTGTTCAGTCCGCCCGCTTAGCTCAGTAGGGAGAGCGTTGGTCTACGGATCATGAGGTCGCAAGTTCTCCGTGACGATTTGATAAAAGACATTGTGTCTGAAATCATTCGCCCTCCACTTCTGATAATTCATGTTGGGAAGTTGGCAGTTAATTGCGGAGAACAGGTTTGTACTGTTCCAGGAATACTGGTTAGGTTGTATGTCTAAAATTTCTGAATAAAAAAGAAAAACATTTTCTCTCGTCTAGTATTCCATGTACTAAAAGTCTATGTATTTACATGAACAGACTGTCTGGACTTCTGTGTGTGCGTATTTTGTCTCCCCCGGCTACCTATGTGGATGAATGTGTTAGTTTGATGACAGTGCAAGATATAGAAGACACTCTAAAGATGCTTCAATGTATTTTAGTGTACCAGTTGTGAAACACCCATACACGACTCTCTTATCCGAAAGTTTAATTTTAGTTTGTTGAAGAGACGGGTGTTCAAATTCTCAAGAGTCGTAGTCCGGCGTACTGCGAAATGCACCACAGATCCCCTGCGCCTGCCCTATAAAACAAAGTGCGCGCATACGTGCGAGTGTGAAGCACCTGTACACGTGAAGTTAGTAATTTAAGTTTGTTGAAGGCTCGGTGTGTTACAAAATGCACCACTGGGTCCGCTGCGCCTGTCCTTTAAAAGTGCATGCATGCATGCGAGAGAACTTATGTGGGCGCCTCCTTCAGACGACTGAGAATTGGTTAAAATATTAGTAGTAGTTTTTATATAAACATACGCTCATACATTATATATAGTCGAGAAAACGCTTAAGACGAACCGTACAAATACGTAATAGAAATTGAGAGCACATGGAGCAAAATGTGTATATGAAACAGTGATTTTGTTAGCACTAGAAGCGGACGTCACAGCCGATACCATTTTTTTTTCTAACATGTGATTGCTGGCAGAAAGGTACATATTTAGTTCCTCATCACATACCAAGACAAGATATTGCCTTATTTTTATAAAATGCAGTTTAATTTCATACATATTCAAAACTTTAACCAATACTGCAAACGATGATTTAATGATTAATTTGATAGCGATGTCAACTTGCTTGCATCAACAAATTCTTCTAGGTAGTAATACAGTCATTTCAGTGTTTCTTGACATTTTGTATAATTGGTATTTCAAGTCACGTGAACGGCGTTCACACGTAAGCATATACGAATGCTTTATCCGAGTTGCACGAAGTAACAACAAACGTTCTGTTATTTTCGCAGAAGGTCAAAGCCTGTGGGTCAATGTCCTCTGTTTCCCACGTGACGAATGGCGTCATTCCACTCCCGTCAACAGCCACCTTATATATTCCATACGGTTTTCCAGCACACACAAAGACGTCTCCGCTATCATCTACAGTTATTCCTCCATATTCCGTCGTGTTTCCGTTGACACGATCAAAGATCACAACACCTTCGAAAGAGAGTGCAGTGATACCTTTATAGAAATCAGATATGAATATCATTTTTCTTTCTGGATCAAGAGAAATGTATTGTGGCTCCTTTAAAATGTTCTTCCTAGGTTTAATGGTTTTTAATACACTCCCGTCTTTTTCGTGCAAGATAAAAATAGAAATTCTATCGTCTTTCGAAACAGCTACAACCAATTTAGGACTGTCATATGCAATGGCTCTTGGACGACCATCAACAGCGATACTTCTGTTTTCTGTTATCTCCTTAGCGACAGATAGTATGTAAATGTTGTTGTTCTCCTCGACTGTTTCAGAGAAGCTGCACCTGACAGCGATATCTGGCTCAGACAGTGCAACAATGTCCCAAGGGGAGTAATCAAGCTTAATCCACGAGACTACAGTTTTATCAGGACCGACAACTTTTACACTTTTGTTTGTTTCATCAGCAAGTATAAGCCTATCTTCACAAAAAGGAACACATCCAGATATTGTGCATGCTGATGTGTCACAGGGTGCCCGAACATTCAATTCAGCTATTTTAGCCAGCTTTGGCTCTAATTTATCATCCTTTGAAATTTCAGCAGGACGAATGGTTGATTTAACGTTGATAGAACCCAGACTGTCAAGCGCTTGAACGAGGTCCTTGTTTGGTATGAAGTTGAGACTAAATGTACCTTTCCCATCAACAATTTCATCCAGAATGTCTTCATACCTGTTTTTCAGAACCTTTACTGTATTTACTGCTATGAAAGACTTTTGTTCATTTTTGCCTCTTTGTATTGCTTTCATTTTCTGCAGTCCATCTTTTAGATTTTCTATCGCTGTTTCACAAACCCCTAATCTCTGTTTTATTACTTTTACCTCGTCTCCGGCTAGTTCATCCTTTTTCATAATCATTGACAGTTCCAGTTTATCAAGCATTTTATCAACGCTTTGTCGAAACTTTTTCACTTTTTTCTCAAGCTCCTTTCCTTGTGTATCCACGGATCTCAATGAATCTCTTTCTCCATTTCTTGTTGATTCAAACTTTGCTACAAGAGTCTCTAGCACTTTAACTGTTTCTTTAACCTCATCAGTGACGTTGCTTCCGGCGACTGCTTCACCTAGAGGTATAATATTTTCACAAGTTCCATGCTTTGATGTGATGCACTCTCTGCAGCACAATGAGCCGTGTACCTGGCAGTAACTCTCCAGTTCCAGCTTATGTTCTTCGCAACGGTTCATCATAAATACCCACGTTAACTTGGCTTTAACATTTCAGCGTTAAAAAGGTATATTAGAAGTTAGCTAAATTGTAGAATCGCGCTATTCATTAACAGTATTTATTGTGCTGGCCTATTAGACTGTAAGGTATCAAATACTGTTATCAGCGCAACAATCCAGATTTGGCAAAGAAATAAAATATATTATAGACGGTATCGCCATGTTATTGTACACATATTTGTTAACGTTAAAACATTTTAAATTCAGATTAGAATACAGATATTTTTTTTCAAAATGTTAACAGACAAGGACAAGTTTTAAAATGTTAAATAGTTGTGAATAAACATTATTCAGATATTGACTAGTAAGCTTTTGATATACCTTGCCGGATAGCGTATTAAAACGGACCACCTTAATGTCCGGTACAGCTTTTAGTTCGTAAATATTATAAATTCTCACTAAAGTAATGCAATATAAAATGATATCGCATGAAGGTTTTAAAAGCACGTGTGACTGAAGACTTTAATAATGAGTAGAATTAGAAATTTATAGATTTTAGCCGAGAGTTGTTTCATCATGGTCGAATTCACTTAGTTTATCGGTTTGCACATATTGACACAATTGAAATGCTTACTATCTGTTAATATATTTACCTTTGTCGAATAAAACATTCAAATACAAATTAAATAAAATGATTAAATTATTTACTTAAACATTTTGATCACGACATCGCTTAAAAAATAGCATTTGAGGCGTGCCATGTGAAAACCAACATAGTGGGTTTGCGACCAGCATGGATCCAGACCAGCCCGCGCATCCGTGCAGTCTGGTCAGGATCCATGCTGTTCGCTTTTAAAGCCGACTGCAATTAGAGAAACCGTTAGTGAACAGTGAACGCGGATGCGCAGGCTGGTCTGGATCCATGCTGGTCGCAAAGTCACTATGTTGATTTTCCCATGGCACGGCTCATTTTTTGAATCAAATCTAGAGCATGGGTACACTCTATTACTAGTTTTATTATGTTTATTACTAAGGCCTTTCTTATTTCTATATAAAAATCTGACCGCTTTTCGATTATTGGCCGAAGGAATATTCTTCGGAATGTATAGTGTAATTCAAAATAAAAAAAGTCTGGGACTACAGTGTTCAACAATAAGACATGCACTTCATCTCAAAACGTTATATGACAGCTTATTGTATCTCACACCGACATTTCATTATATATACCACTGTTTTTCACGAAGTGGATTGATTTACTTCCTCCTAGCTCATCGTAAGTATCAACTTCCTTTGTATAATTGTAAATGTTTGTATTCATGATATTAGTATCTTTATAATTTTTTTCCGTATTCTTTAAATTAATTTTGTCATATTCTTCAGATACACCGGAACACGGCAAAACGTCAGATACACCGCACTGCGGTGAAATTTCAATACCTATTACATCATATTGCTCTTTGTTTGTAAATCTACTTGTTTCATCTGAATTTCTATCTCTATTTTCGGAAGAAACACAGTTTTGTGTGCATCGTGTAATATGCTCGTTGCATAATTTATCGTTTCGGTTGTCTCTAGGTTTAGTTTTGTCCGCACATCTTTTTCGTCTGACGACGTATATAGTAAATACAGCTATTGCGAAGGCTACAAAGACTGCTATCCCCAAAGCTATCCAAATACTTATTGTCAAATTCTTATCGGCACTTTTGTTGCCTTTTCCTTTTATGATGCCTGCTATTTTGTCATTACAAAGAAAGCGTTTCTTGCGGGAACAATCGTCAGGATCTATCAGCAGTTTGCTACCAACTCTTTTAACTGCTAAAAAAATGCTTTTGTCATGACTTTTCTGCATCATTACGAAATTCGTTTGTGTGTTAGTTATAGATATTTATTTGCATTTTTGTAACTTTAAAAAAAAATGGACTGAGAATTTGAAACGAATGAATAGATATTCTTCCGTCTGTCTATAGAAATATTCAAATGATGCCAGTCCACCACTTTTGTGACACGCCATTCCGGCTTCTGACTGGTTCCCAAGTTGTTCTAATTTCGTTTCAGTCTGTCCTTGAGCAAGTAAACCAATTAAAGCAAAATAGCGTAAACAAACATTCATTTTGTTAATTCTAAATCACACAATCATCCAGTCGATAATAAGTTGAATATACCCAAGACGAAGTTAGCTATTGATATACACTGTCCATTAAGAGTTTTGCTTGTCTCTTGTTATCTATTTCATTATTCATCGAGTGGTCATTTCCGGATCAGTAAGCAAAAGCCATGTTTTAAGCGGAGAAAATATCATTGTCTACAAACGTATTGCGACTACCTTTATTAAAGGGACTGGGCGCCAGATTTTTCGTTATATGTTTGGTCATATCATGAACACAAGAACATGATTTTTGTTTCTAACATTAAAAAAATGCTTTTGTCATGACTTTTCTGCATCATTACGAAATTCGTTTGTGTGTTAGTTATAGATATTTATTTGCATTTTTGTAACTTTAAAAAAAAATGGACTGAGAATTTGAAACGAATGAATAGATATTCCCTTTGAATTGTTTTGACATTTGAATATATAATTTTATTTAGAACATTTTGTAAATATATGAGAAATTTCATAAATATTCTAAATGGTATATGAAAATTATTGCAAGAAATATCGAGGGTAGGGCGGGAGAGGGTATTTAGAAGTTTCAATAAGTGTATATTCGTACATGTATTTGTTTGCTTTCATGTGTGATCGTAAATGACAGTGAACTATCTTTAGGTTGCGAGGTTGAATCCCGGGTATTTCCATGTCTTAAATCATTCGTCCTCCACCCTAGATGTGACTGAAATGTCTGTTATCTGCAAGAATCAGGTTGGTAAAAAATCTAGGAGCTCAGGTTGAATTGTCTGGCTGTTGTTAAATACTTTCGAAAAACCCGAATTAACCCCCAAGTCAAACATACAGACACGAATCCATGAAAACACAAAAAGTTTTTTTCTACCTAATGTTAACACATTATTCGTGGATATCATTATGGCATTTGGTTCGATTCGATACAGTACACCACAGGATAGCAACTTGACAATGATTGGTTGATTGCGTTGGTAGATAATAAATGACAATTATTCCACAGACATTATGTATGTTCAAATGTAAACTTTTACAGAGGCACAACGTGTTCTGTGGACAAGAAAATTTCATACCTCAAAAATAAAGAAACGCTTGACAAAGGTTAGCTTTAACACATACATGTTATAATGCAGAGGGTGTTCCAGTGGCTATTTTTGCGAAAGGGAGTGGAAAAACACCTCGGAAGTTATCAAATTGCTATAGCTGAACGTGTCTTCAAATTGTGTGTCTTTCGTTTTGTGGATTTTCTTAATAACTTATATAGCTTGACAACTAAATTTATTGGTATTTTCTAAGTATTGTTGAAATATAAGTTAAATTCTATGTTTAATAGTTTGCTTTTTGTATTTAAAAAGCTATGTAATGCGGCTATACGTATATTATAATCAATTTGATTAAATAGCATTTATTACGTTGTCCTCAATCAGGACACAGTCAGTGTTGGATGTTGACTATCATCACAGCTTTAGAAACGTTTTTATTTTATTTTCTTGCTTCGTCGTTCAAATCATGAAATGAGTTCTCCATTTACACCTTGCATTACATGTAAAATAGTTTAGAGAAAGCGCACATAGTCCTTTTAAAACTCTGATACTAGATATTTTTAGATATTTTATTTTCCTTCAATATACATGAAGAGCTGAACATATTTACATACATAGAGAATGTGATACATATAACAGTATTTATCAACATTTATACATGTAACAGATTCAACATTATTATCAATAATTAGTGTAACAAATCCAAATTTTTTATAGTTTTAAAAATATGCGATAACAAGCAATATCATGATAAGTCAATGCTACATAAATTGATCCGTGCCATGAGAAAACCAACATAATGGGTTTGTGACCAGCATGGATCCAGAACAGCCTGCGCATCCGCGCAGTCTGGTCAGGATCCATGCTGTTCACTGTGAAAGCCTATAGCAATTAGAGAAACCGTTAGCGAACAGCATGGATCCTGACCAGACTGCGCGGATGCGCAGGCTGGTCTGGATCCATGCTGGTCGCAAACCCACTATGTTGATTTTCTCATGGCACGGCTCATATATGCTTTTTTACTTAAAGTTTATCTTATACCATATACACATATTGGAATAGCCTAGAACAATGGACAAAAACGCTAGACTATTCTGATGTGTTCATTTTAATTCTATTGACCGAATATTATCTTATAACCGTTCTGTCTAAATCGAAATCGAAAGCATTTAGACAAAATCAGTTAACCCTTCTCATGCTGGACACAACTGATTCTGCCGTTGCGACCAGTACAGATCATGATCAGCCTGCACATCCGTGCAGTCTGATCATGACCTGCACTGTTCACCATTCAGTCAGTATCTTTCTGGCATGCACCGCTTTTAACAGTTAATGGTACTGTTTAGATTGAAAGATGGACAAGTTCATGATAGAAATTTAGCAGGGCAAGGGTTAAACAAAGGAATGTTACCCGTAGATGTTTCATATATTAACGGTTCTTACAGACAAATTCAGTACTGAGAAAATAAATCATAGAAAAACTCCGTGATGATCAAAATAGTTTATACCTTATAATAGAAACAATTATGAGCGGCATTGACATATATGCTATTTGATTAAATAGCATTTATTACGATGTCCTCAATCAGGACACAGTCAGTGTTTGATGTTGACTATATTCATCACAGCTTGAGAAACGTTTTCTACTATCTTGCTTCGTCGTTCAAATCATTAAATGAGTTCTCCATTTACACTTTACATTACATGTAAAATAGTTTAGAGAAAACGCAAATAGTCGTTTAAAAACACTGATACTAAATCTTTTAGCGAAAGAAGATTAAATCAATCATCATGATGATTAAATCATCATCTTCTTCTTTACATATATACGTTATAACTAAACTGAACAAACAGAGGAAAGATGATATGAGCGCTTATTGCCGAAGTGGTTTCTAGGGTTTCCCCGTATCGCATGTGCAATTCTACGATCCTCACTAATATGACTGCTAATTTGCTTAGTTTAGGGAAAACATTAAGTAATGTGAGAGGTTGTCTTGCAAATCAACAATCCTTTCGTAACAACATTCTCATTTTGTTCCCTTTGATTTACCAAAGTACACCTATGTTTTTCATACTTAAGATTTAGTGATATTGTCATTTCTGCGAAAGATAACCAGAATTTATGAATGAGAGACTGTACAAAGTTTTTGAAAATAGAGGAAAGTTTTAATACTTTCAGGAATGGCAAACTTGTTACGTCCTTCGTATGCGAAAATAACAAAAATCATTGAAAGTAAAAACAACTAGTATGAACGCATTAATTTTTCTAAGAATAAAAAAAGAAATTTAAAGTATACCAACACGTGATACTGAAAAATGTTCATTTTATTGACGTATTTTACAAAGCATATATAATAGTTTTAATGGACTTAAGTTTGGTGTACAAGAATAAATGACATCTAAAATTCAAATCATACGTTATAGGTTAAAGGTCACTAATTCAAATCCTTCTTTGCTTTATATGAAAGCCGACCGATTCAGATCTGATTTACGTACCTTTATAGAACATCACTTTTCCATACACTTACTTTTCATAAAAATACTACCACAATTTGACGAAAAAAATAGAAAGAAAATAGGGGGTTGAATAGTGAAATGCCAGTCAATGGTGATCTGCTACTCTAAAAGACGCATATTTGCTCATACCCGCACAACAAAATATCCCATTACTGTAACCCTTAACAGGTTACACTTATACTAATTCAGTTCCTTCTTTATTTCAGATAAACAATGAAATATTGAGACCTAATTTTCAGTACTTTAGAGCATTTCAATGATGAAAAACATACATGGTCATTTAGTATAACATGTCTCTTTATCAAAAATAAAAAAAAAATCAGTGACATATGTTATATTACATATGAGAAAAAGTAATATGTTCTGAAAAACATCACCCTCTAAAAATCCTCCCATAAAACAAGACTTTAAGCAGCTACGTGTATGTAGACATTTTCTCAATGAATACAACTAAAACCTGGAAATTTACAATGAAAATGGTCTAGGTCTTTTCTCAATACAATAAGCAATAAAACTAAACCAAAGTATAGTTGCCACATCCTCACATGATTCATAATACCAGGTTTCATCAACATTTTGGCTTACTTCACATGTATCACTGAGTAGTCACTTCCTGTTTGGTGTAATCAGTCCTTTAAGGAAAACTTTGAAGTGTTATTTTCACTTACATTGTACCAGGAACCTAAATGCATATAAAAACCCAGTTTCAGTTTGATAAAATTAATTTTCCTTGAAGATTTTACGGCTTTTTCAGAAACATATGCTAGCGTGCCAAATTTCCTCTAAAATAGCTGTCGCTAATATATGACCACTTTTCCTTAATGGGGCTTATTTTGTCATATTTTTTTTTCACTCGAAACTGCACTCAAATCACACACTTTTACTGTAAAATATACCCAATCTCACCTCTGAAATCTAAAATTTAGTAATTTATAGGAAAAAATACACTATAAGCAGTGAAATTGAAATATTTTAGTTTTTCTACATGTTCTCTGCAAAATTGCAATAAGATTGTCATTTCTGTCATAATCTTACCAAACTAAACCATTTACAGTTACAATTTTTACCCCTGAACAACGGGACGAAGACACTTAAATTATTAGTAAATGCGCCAGATAAACTGAAGGTAAAGACAAGTGATTTAAAAGATAAAAACGGGTAAACAGCGGCATTGAATTGCTCAAGGGTTGGAATGTCAGGTGGAAGATTATTTCATAAGGAAAAAGGTGTATTTATAAAAGTCTGTGGTTGCAGAGGTAAGACAGCAAATGATTAAACGAGTATAAACACGGAAACCGTCACATTCTATGTAGAATGCAGACTAGTAGTGTAAAAATGTGATTTAAGCACCCGTTCTACATGAAAATACTAAAAACAAAATGGAAAAATAAGGATCTATTTACTTTGGACCTCTTTCAACTCATTTTTTGACAAAATTTTGTCCTTATTCATATAACATCATGTCTCGATAGCAGAGAATACTGTAACTGGTAATAATTATAAAAGAACATCAGTACATCTCTAGCATGTATACACGGAGAGACATGAAAAAGCTATTACATCATCAGCCTCACCCCGTATATCAGCAGCGTCAATCAGCTTTACAATGAGTTATAATGAAACGTTGCTTTCATTTAATCAAATATTTTTTTTCTATATATTCAAAGCGCATATTGAACATAGTTTTATTTAGGATTTTAGTGATTATGTTACTGATATATATCATTCTGTCAGCATCTATAGACATGACCTGTGATAAGAACATGACTCGAGGTCACTGACATCATAACGTTGAGACGTCATACCCAGACGTCGCACACAATTTAAGAGACCAATTATGGCAAAGCGCCAAGCAGTACAGACGGGCGTACATATACACGCCCGAACTACTTTACACATTTCATACGTGCATATATACTCAAATGTCTGTTATAATGCCTCACAAATCAGCTTTGACATTTTTTTTTCTAACTGATTGGGTCCAGAGAAGCTGTATACATGGGTATAATGATTTACACAAAATATAGGCATATAACCACGTATCTATCATGATTATTCCGCCTACTCCTAAATACAAAGAAATGAGTTGAATGAGTTTTCGGAAATCTCCATTGAAATCTCATTATATTATGGTATTCCTGGACGCAAACAATAGTTTCAGTTTCCGGTAGTTTTCTTAAGAATCTATTGTAACATTTTTATATTATTGGATAATTTAAACTACAACATACGAAGTACAGTATAAGATGTTATAAGCATAAATGTACATTTATAACCCTTAAAGGATATGCTCTTACATGTACACCACATCACAGTATCAAATTCAAACATACAACGATATTGAAAACATACTAAGGGTAGTATTTTAGATGATTTTGATGAGTATTATATAAAGTATGTTGTTATGTTTTAAATCTATAGATATGATCATTGTCACATATTTAACAGATAACGCGGGCTTTTGCATTGCTAAACAATGCCTGGAACACATTCAATCGCTTTCTTATTACTTCTATCTACAGCTTAATTAAAGTTATTTAAAAAATCTAAAACAACATATATTTTGACATGTACTGCTTAAAAAGTAAAGCATACATACTTTTGATTGTACTGTATGCATACATATAAACAAATAAACAGATGGAATATCTGGTAACATAATAATATTGGTATATTCTATGAACAATATAACTAGCTCTACATAAAATAGCGTTTGGTGTAAAAACTGTAGGCACGTTTGTTGGTTTTATCATATTAAGTTTGAATTTACAGACGAGTCGACACTTCTAGAAGCAATAATAACATTACTGGTGCCTTTGAAGAGTCACAACATTTTGAAGGGAGAATACTTTACCGGTGGCAGCATTATTTCGCTGATGTCTATTTGTGTTTTGCTATTGTGTACTTGTTAAAGAATGGGATTCGAAATAGTATTAATATCATCAATTCTTAGAAGTTTTAATGTTTTAAATAAAGTTTAAATATAATCTGTTAATGCAATTAAGCTGAACACAAACATGAAAGAGAAAAAAAAACATTGTGACTACTATAACAAAATATATTTACAATATCTACTGTTAACATGACAAAAGAAAAGGATAAATTCATAGTTCAGTGCAAATTAATCCAGTTTATCGTAGGTGGCGCAAGTTTCATCCATGTGAGGTCGTTTTTCAATAGTTCGGTAAGTAGACTTTCCTTTACTCTCTGACGTCAATACGTTATAGGTATCATTTACTGCTGACGTTGTATTATATATTCCATCCACCGGCTTTGCTAGTTGTTTAGTACCAACGGCATGTAGATGGTCATATTCGCCCGTCTCATCGTCATGTCTGATGCCTGAATGAATGCCATATACGTTAGCATCCGCTGGCATCGCACTGGCTGCATTATCAGTCGATTTTCTTGGAGCATTAAGATCTACTCTGTCATATTCGCACTCGGGTACATTATGTTGTATCAGCGCTTTGTGAGGTGTTGCGTATGCACAATCTTCAGCGGATTCATTACGTTGATGTATAAGTACTTGTGATTGTTCAACACAGTGAGATACTGTTGCTGATCTTGCATTGATGTCCGAATCAGCAGCAGCTGTTTTATGATCATCTTTAGATCTAGTTTTATTATAAGGTCCACTTTTGCGTACTTTGCGTCTTTTTCGTAAAATTAAGCATGTTATTATAATAACTATAGCAAAGATGAGTGTTAACACAACACCTGTAGCTATATAAATGCTAGTGTGTACTGTTTCTCCGTCTGAAGTTTCTTTATCTTTACTTAACATAGTAGTTGGAGATGAGAAAAAAGTGACAGAAGAAACAGTATGCTTTTTACTTACTGTTGTGGTCAGGAAACTGCTTTTTGGTTCTGATTCAGTTTCTTCGTGAAAATAAGTTGTTTTTAACGTTGTTGAATCTGTGCTTTCAGAAATACCATCTTCACAGATATATCCCTTGTTAGTAGAACAATCGGCAGGATCTAACACAAGTTTGTTGTCAGTTTTCCTTATAGATAAACAAACAGTATTTTTCATGGAAATTTCTTCACTTTCTATTTTAAAAGAACGGAATATTCCAGTCCAATATGTTACATTACGGTCCAAATATCCCTTTACCCTAGGATAGACATTATGTACAAGTTGTCCGGAATAGTTAACACATTCATCAAATGACGTCAACCAAGAGGACTGCTTGGTGACTATACAAAATGCTGGTTCCCTATCTGATTCAGCGGGGTAGAATATAGTACATTTTTCACTGAGAGAATGCAAAACACTTCTTACACATATGAATCTGTTTGCCGGTGTGAAACATGACCCTGTCACGTAAGCAACTGTCCTACCACTAATCTGGATATAAACACATTGATTGTGAGTACTAGCTAAAGTGGGCTTCCAGAAAACAGCTTTGTCGTTGATAATTGTATAAACATTTGTTTTTATTTTTCTGGACGATGATGAGTCACCATTGTTTGAAACATAAGGTTCAATAAGCTGCTGCTTACATTCATTGTCAGGTTTTACTGGTAAATATTGCAACTGTGTCAACTTGATACAATAACACACTTCATTCTGAAGTCCAATGTAGGATATGTTTGATAAGCTAGAACAATTTTCTAAACAGTTATAAATGTTATTTTCTGGCAGGATATTTTCTGATATTTCCGGTTTGTCTACATCGAAACATCCATGCCAACTTACAAACTTCGAATATTTAACATTTCCAGATATCCAGGCTGATTCACCTTCACCAAGAGACGGGCTTACGTCCTCACTCCTTCCTTCATAGTCAATGAAATGTCGATTCGATGCCAGTCCCCCATGCCCTCTGCAATGCTCTATGGCCGTTGTATGATTGTAGGTTGATATTCCACTTGCAAGATGACATAAACTAATAAAAATCTGCACTCGCAAAATCATTGTCATAATCCTTGCATTGGTTATACAAAGTGTATGCCAATAATATTATTAATTAATTCATTCGTTTAGTATAACCATCCTGCTGAAATCAATTCAGGGAATTTATATAATTTGCATTTCTAAGACAAAAAAGAAAATGTTAAAAGTGGGTTGCTATTATAAAGAAAAGTCTACATCTAGGAAGTTATCGTCTTTACTTCCTGGTATAAATGACAACTGAATCAATTTGAAGTTATATTGTTGAGGTTGATAGTTAAATACTGTTGCTATTGAAACATATTCTCAGCGGCGTTGTATGAAACATTAATTCAGACGTCTTTACTGAATATTTACTACATACGCATACATTAAACATTCATACAAAATGTACTATATTTAATAAAGTAACATTTACACGAGTCGATGTTAATGGAGTCTTTAAACTAATTAAATTAGTCTCAATGACTTCTTAACTAGATGTAACACAATAACTCTAAGTCGGCTCTAGACTAATTAAATTACTCTCGATGACTTCTTAACTAGATTTAAAACAGTGACTCCAAGTCGGCTCTAAATTAAATAAATTACCCTCGATGACGTCTTAACTAGATGTAACACAATAACCCTAAGTCGGCTGTAGACTAATTAAATTACTCTCGATGACTTCTTAACTAGATGTAACACAATAACCTTAAGTCGGCTGCAGACTAATTAAATTACTCTCGATGACGTCTTAACTAGATGTAACACAATAACCCTAAGTCGGCTGTAGACTAATTAAATTACTCTCGATGACGTCTTAACTAGATGTAACACAGTAACTCTAAGTCGGCTGTAGACTAATTAAATTACTCTCGATGACGTCTTAACAAGATGTAACACAGTAACCCTAAGTCGGCTGTAGACTAATTAAATTACTCTCGATGACTTCTTAACTAGATGTAACACAATAACCCTAAGTCGGCTGTAGACTAATTAAATTACTCTCGATGACGTCTTAACTAGATGTAACACAGTAACTCTAAGTCGGCTCTAAATTAAATAAATTACCCTCGATGACGTCTTAACTAGATGTAACACAGTAACTCTAAGACGGTTGTAGACTAATTAAATTACTCTCGATGACTTCTTAACTAGATGTAACACAATAACTCTATATCGGCTCTAAATTAAATAAATTACCCTCCATGACTTCTTAACTAGATGTAACACAGTAACTCTAAGACGGTTGTAGACTAATTAAATTACTCTCGATGACGTCTTAACTAGATGTAACACAATAACTCTATATCGGCTCTAAATTAAATAAATTACTCTCGATGACGTCTTAACTAGATGTAACACAGTAACTCTAAGTCGGCTGTAGACTAATTAAATTACTCTCGATGACGTCTTAACTAGATGTAACACAGTAACCCTAAGTCGGCTCTAAATTAAATAAATTACCCTCGATGACTTCTTAACTAGATGTAACACAATAACTCTAAGTCGGCTTTAGACTAATTAAATTACTCTCGATGACTTCTTAACTAGATGTAACACAATAACCCTAAGTCGGCTCTAAATTAAATAAATTACCCTCGATGACTTCTTAACTAGATGTAACACAGTAACTCTAAGTCGGCTGTAGACTAATTAAATTACTCCCGATGACTTCTTAACTAGATGTAACACAATAACCCTAAGTCGGCTCTAAATTAAATAAATTACCCTCGATGACTTCTTAACTAGATGTAACACAATAACTCTAAGACGGTTGTAGACTAATTAAATTACTCCCGATGACTTCTTAACTAGATGTAACACAATAACCCTAAGTCGGCTCTAAATTAAATAAATTACCCTCGATGACTTCTTAACTAGATGTAACACAATAACTCTAAGTCGGTTGTAGACTAATTAAATTACTCTCGATGACTTCTTAACTAGATGTAACACAATAACCCTAAGTCGGCTCTAAATTAAATAAATTACCCTCGATGACTTCTTAACTAGATGTAACACAGTAACTCTAAGTCGGTTGTAGACTAATTAAATTACTCCCGATGACTTCTTAACTAGATGTAACACAATAACCCTAAGTCGGCTCTAAATTAAATAAATTACCCTCGATGACTTCTTAACTAGATGTAACACAGTAACTATAAGACGGTTGTAGACTAATTAAGTGACTCTCGATGACTTCTTAACTAGATGTAACACAGTAACTCTCAGTCGACTGTAGACTAATTAAATTACTCTCGAAGACTTCTTAACTAGATGTAACACAGTAACTCTCAGTCGACTGTAGACTAATTAAATTACTCTCGACGACTTCTTAACTAGATGTAACACAGTAACTCTCAGTCGACTGTAGACTAATTAAATTACTCTCGACGACTTCTTAACTAGATGTAACACTATAACTCTAAGTCGGCTGTAGACTAAATAAATTACTCTCGACAACTTCTTAACTAGATGTAACACAATAACCCTAAGTCGGCTCTAAATTAAATAAATTACCCTCGATGACTTCTTAACTAGATGAAACACAGTAACTCTAAGACGGTTGTAGACTAATTAAATTACTCTCGATGACTTCTTAACTAGATGTAACACAATAACCCTAAGTCGGCTCTAGATTAAATGAATTACCCTCGATGACTTCTTAACTAGATGTAACACAGTAACTCTAAGACGGTTGTAGACTAATTAAATTACTCTCGATGACTTCTTAACTAGATGTAACACAGTAACTCTCAGTCGACTGTAGACTAATTAAATTACTCTCGACGACTTCTTAACTAGATGTTACACAATAACCCTAAGTCGGCTCTAAATTAAATAAATTACCCTCGATGACGTCTTAACTAGATGTAACACAGTAACTCTAAGACGGTTGTAGACTAATTAAATTACTCTCGATGACTTTTTAACTAGATGTAACACAAT
This sequence comes from Mercenaria mercenaria, assembly GCF_021730395.1. Taxonomy (NCBI): domain Eukaryota; kingdom Metazoa; phylum Mollusca; class Bivalvia; order Venerida; family Veneridae; genus Mercenaria; species Mercenaria mercenaria. The sequence goes on along the minus strand of NW_026460079.1, from coordinate 50,805 downwards.
AATTCTATATCGGCTCTAAATTAAATAAATTACCCTCCATGACTTCTTAACTAGATGTAACACAGTAACTCTAAGACGGTTGTAGACTAATTAAATTACTCTCGATGACTTCTTAACTAGATGTAACACAATAACTCTATATCGGCTCTAAATTAAATAAATTACCCTAATTAAGTGACTCTCGATGACTTCTTAACTAGATGTAACACAGTAACTCTCAGTCGACTGTAGACTAATTAAATTACTCTCGACGACTTCTTAACTAGATGTAACACTATAACTCTAAGACGGCTCTAAACTAATTAAATTACTCCCGATAGCTTCGTACATAGATGTAACACAGTAACTCTAAGACGGCTGTAGACTAATTAAGTGACTCTCGATGACTTCTTAACTAGATATAACACAATAACTCTAAGCCAGTGTAATGAAGTATTTCGACCCCCATAGAATAATGACCCCCCAGTCATTATTCTATAGAAAAAGTGACCCCCGGTCATAGTATTATGACCTCCAGATCATAGTACTATGACTCCCCAACGTGAAGTAAACTGAACCTCACGAAGAATATTGACTCCCATAAAAAAACGACCACCGGTCATTTGGACAAATTTAGTGATAACCCATGTATCTAAGGCCTAACTGCTGCATTTTATGCACCCACTCGGGGGAGGGGGGCATATAGATTTGCCCTTGTCCGTCCGTCCGTCCGTCCTTCCGTTTGACCATTAGCCCCAGATACCATCACTTGACACAGAAATCAGAGCATTCCGCAACGGGTAAAGGGATTCTATTTCTAGACGCTGTATCTTGGTGTATACATTTTTTTCAGGAAAATAACAATTCACAATACGTTCACAAAACACACAAGTGTCAATAATCCCTGCAAACTTCAGTTTTAATAGAAGTTGCAATACTTAGCAGTGGCAGTAAAGTACGGTAGCGGTAACAATAGAAAGTAGTATCAGTAGTAGTAGTAGTAGTGGCAGTGGTAGTGGCAGCTGCAGCAGCAGCAGCAGCAGAGGAATAAGTGACAGCAACAACAGCAGCAGGAGAAGAAGAGGTAAATGTACAAGACGTATTAGTGGAAGCAGGTATAGTAGTATCAATAGTAGTTGTAGTAGTAGTAGTAGTAGAAGTAGTAGTAGTAGTAGTAGTAGTAGAAGAAGAAGAAGTACATGTAGTAATAGCAATAGAAGTAGCAGCACCAGTAGTAGTAGTACAATCAAAATGTTAACTATTGGCAATGGAGGGTATTAGAGTTGTAGATCTAGTAAAATTGTCCGTTAGGTTTGGTGGGGATCACTTTTTAATAGATATTATCGTCGAAAGTCTTTTTAGGAGCCGGTGTTTTACACGGAAAGAGTAACTTTTTTAAATAGAATAATGTCCGGGAATCGATATTTTATGAGAGTTCGAATGTAGTAATTTCGGCAGTGAGTATTTTACATGGAAGGAGTTACTTTTTTTATAGAATAATAACCGGGGTCGTTATTCTATGAGATTCGAAGGGAGTAATCTTTAGGGAGTAAGTATTTTAGTTGGAGGGGTCAGTTTTTTCTATAGAATAATGACCGGGGGGTCGTTATACTATAGAGTTTTCAAAGGGAGTCAGTTTTTTATAAGGGGAGTCAATATTTTACAGGAAAGGAGTCACATTTTCTATAGAATAATGACCGGGGGGTCGTTATTCTATGGGGGTCGAAATACTTCATTACACCGGCTCTAAACTAAATAAATTACTCCCGATAACTTCGTAACTAGATGTAACACAGTAACTCCAAGTCTGCTCTAAATTAATTAAGTTACTCTCGATGACTTCTTAGCCAGATGTAACACAGTAACTCTTAGTCGGCTCTAAACTAATTAAATTACTTTCAATGAATTCGTAACACAATAACTCTAAGTTTGCTCTAAACGTATAAAAATATTTTCGATAACTTCTTAACTTGATGTAACACAATAACTCTATATCGGCTCTAAACTAAATAACTTACTCTCGATGACCTCTTAGCTAGATGTAACATAGTAACTCTATGTCGGCTCTAGTTTAATTAAGTTACTCTCGATGACTTCTTAACTAGATGTAGCACAGTAACTCTAAGTCGGCTATAAACTAATCAAGTTACTCTCGGTGACTTCTTAACCAGATGTAACACTGTAACTCTAAGTCTGCTCTAAACTGATTAAATTACTCTCGGTGAATTGCACAGTAAATCTAAGTCGGCTATAAACTAAATGCATTTCTCTCGATGTCTTCTTAAAAGTTTGAAGCTATACACATAAATACAATGAAGGTCAGCTAAATTCTGATACCGATAATTACATAGTTTTGGCTTTGCATCATCCAAATATTTTCTAGCCACTCCATTTAGAAAATAACATTTTTGTATGCAAACACCTGTCATAATGTTTCCTTGATACAACCCTTTATAATATGAATCTTTTCAAAGTCACGAACTTAAAACTGTTTTTGCAGATAACTTCCTTATAACTATAATAAAACTGGAAACTTGTTTAGCTGAAAACACATATTCTCAAAATAAACAAGTCTTTATTAAAGAAATATTCTGCCAAATATTACCATCCTTTTTCATAATTTTTAAATTTGATTACAATTTAGGGTATACCAAAACCTAAATTTATGGTGATGGAATGAAAAGTGATTAGGAAACATGATTGAATATATTCAAAAATGTTTCAAACTCAGAATTAAGTGTTTTTTACTAGAAGATTACTATCAAAGATTATTCAACGAAGCCGAAAACTTACATCCTACCCTGTGTTATAGGCGATAATGCTTCTGTAAGTTCCAAAATGATTGAAGAGATTCAATTCATTTTCCATTATGTCATTTAAAACTTTTGTTACATCTGCCGCAATAACTAATGTCAGTGTGTAACTAACACTTAAAACTAAAGCGAAGCCATCCTTTTCCTCTTGAATAACGGAATGCATCAAAGAAAGCTATTAAAAGTTTTATTCGAGCAGTGGACAACAAAAAACTAAAATTGCATTCGGTCACAATTAAGTGCAACAAACTCGATTATTTTCTTTTCAAAAGTTCTGACTTTTTTTCAGTCATTTACAAAAGTCATTTGTAAAAGTAGATATAAAGAGCTTCAGCAATTTATTTAGGCTCGATTGCCTTTGTCGAAACTTGGACTGAAATGGCTTCTAATTATTCAATAGTTTCCGACCTGAGTACATGTTGTCTTTAATGGAAACAAAGAAACTACTTCTACATAAGATAAAACAACAACAACAACAACAACAAAACCATATTCTTTCTTGACTTTTATTTTGCTACTTTGAATATGCTTTCTTATTTCTTATTTCCTGACAAGCCGCCATTACTATTTTGGAGTCGTCACAGTCTTGAGACGAACCTGTGAAGTATTTCTTTTGTTTCCGTAGTGAGCATGAGCATGGTAATCATTACCACATTACCAACAGAAACAATTTCAAGCGATGAATGGCTTCTTTTGTTTGACCACCTCCCACACCCCTGATTAAATCATAAGGAATACTTGTGAAAATTAATAAAAAACAATACAACATAACTGCGATCAATGTATATTTACCCCTCTAATCGGATAAGTTAGAAAGTTACCTCAAGAAATAATACAAGTTTCAAAATATCGTTTTCGGAAAGTGGTTTGAACGCAGTAAACGTATTCATAATCACAGGTGGATTTGAGTAGGAAGAATTACCATTGGGTGTTTCAGTTGATATGTTGTCAAGATAATTTCTCAACTTGATTATTTTATCAGCAAAGTATCGTAGAAAGTCATTTGCCAAAGATACTGCACTTGTGTATTTTGGGAGCGGATTGTCCTTCGACCTTCCCAGTAAATCGGATGTTACAGCATATAGCTTTTTGATATTTCCTTCTGCTTCACCAATCTTGTTCTTGTAGTACACATCCTTGGCCCTAGAAAGTTCAGCACTATATACATTTCTTACACCACTATACACTTTCTTTGAAAGGTCAGAATTGTCATTCATAAAGATTTTTTCTATTGATCGTTTGTATTGTTTCAGCTTTTTTAGGTATCCAGAGTACCAAGGAACTGTCGGTCTACAGAGAATAGTTCTTTCCTTTAGAGGGGCATGTTTCTGAACAATGTCGGACGTGATTCTAGTGAATTCAGACACAAGATCATTGACATTGGACGAGTTCACTACAATGTTATTTAATTGACCGAATTCTGATTGTAATATGTCACTGGATACAGATTTCCAATTGCGTGATTTGATTTCTTTCCTGGTCAAGGGAGGGCGACACTGTTCAATGTTACAACTAACAAAGCAGTGGTCAGAGATGTAATAGTCTGGCAAAGGTTCTGAGACATTCGATCATCAGGTCAAGAATATGACCACCATAATGAGTAGGAGCATTGACATGTTGAACCAGTCCAAAAGATCTCAAACCCTGCTGAAACTGTTTTGTATAGCAGTCTGACTTATTATCCATGTGGATGTTAAAGTCACCTAACAGCACCAGAGACTCGGATCTTGTCGTTATTTGTTAATGAAACTCAGTGAATTCTGTCATAAACATAGCCTGAGTTACTGGGTGTCTCTCCGAATATGGCGGTCTATATATACCAAAGGTGTAGAGGATGAATGATTGACTATACACTTTCCATTCAGCACATTCAAAGGACTGAAAGGTCTCTGCTGGGCATCTTGGCACTTTGAGACTGTATAACAGGGCAAGTCCTCCATCTTTACGGTCGGGTCCCGGGAAATCATCAAAGCAGTAATCATCCTGAGACAATTCCCCCCTGACAACGTCAACACCATCCGGCTGTAGCCAAGTTTCAGTGATCACACAGAGGTCTATACCCTCCTCTAATATGTGCTAGAGAAGGTCAGCAGACTTTCCTCGCACAGACCTTATGTTCACAGTTGAAAGTTTCAGTTCTTTCTTTCTTTGGGCATTTGATAGAAATGAATGAGCTAGTTTAATTTGGATCAAATTTGAACGTTGCTGTTGTTTCTTTCTGTGAGCATTTGATATAAATGTATGATCTAGTTTAATTTGGGTCGAATTTGTCAGGTGAATATCAGCTTTAGATTTTATCCTCGGGCGACCAGCTCGTTTACCTCTGTATTTCAAAAGATTATACTTTTTCAACATAGCTAATGTTTCTTTATTCGGTATTGTATACCTCCTAGGCACATCTCTGTAATTCAGTAATTGGTCTCTACTGTATTGTCTACCTTTACACGGATTAGCCATAATTTCGAGTGAGATGTTGTTCACCAAAACTGACTGAAATTATTGAAACGTTACTCCAATATTTGTCAAATTACGATTGTTTTACATCAAAGTTATTCGTAAATCCAATGATAATTCCACAAAGAAATTGAAGGAGCATTTTTCACAACTTGCTCCCGTTGTGACAGAAATTGTAAATCGATCACTGCTATCTGGTGTGTTCCCTGAGGAATAGAAAAGTGCTGTGATAAAACCTTTGTTGAAGAAGAAAGGTCTCCCACTTGAACTGCAAAACTATCGCCCAGTGTCAAATTTTACATTCCTCTCCAAAATTCTTGAAAAAGCTGCACTAAATCAAATCAACAAGCATATTGAAGCTAACAATCTCCTCACAGCTTACCAAAGTGCCTATAGAAAATATCATGGGGTTGAAACAGCAATGGTCAAAATGTATAATGATCTTTTGGAAACCATAGATGAAAATCAAATAACAATTGTGGTCATGATCGACTTGAGTGCAGCGTTCGATACCATCGATATCCCGATACTGATTCAAATCCTTCAAGATGACTTTGGTATACATAGCACTCCCTTGAAATGGATAGAATCTTATCTCACGAACAGAACAATGAAAGTTTTAGTCAAACAGTCAGCATCTGACACGGAGCCACTGAGGTTTGGTGTCCCGCAGGGTTCTTGTGCTGGATCTGTGATCTTTATCCTGTATATATCGGCTCTCAACCGAGTGGTGCAGAAATATCCAGCTGATCTCTATGGATACGCGGACGACCACAAGATTGCGTTAAAAATTCAAGCGGGAAATTCTCAAAATGAGACAACTGTTCTTCAACAACTCGACAGTTGTCTCAATGAAATCATAAAATGGATGATAACCTTCAAACTGAAAATGAATCAGTCTAAAACTGAAATTATTATGTATGAAACAAGACAACAGTTAGCGAAATTGAACATCACAAGTGTAAACGTTGGTGGGTGTGACGTAAAATGCGTCGATCATGTCAGAGACCTAGGTGTAACTATGACCAATACACTCAACTTTGACCATCACATTCAGAAAAAGTGTCAGATAGCTCATGTGCAGTTACGAAACCGTAGGGCTATGCGGAAACATCTCCAACAAAAGTCATCTGAATCATTAGTGCATGGATTGGTTCATTCTCACATTGACTTCTGCAACAGTTTATTTACAGAAATTCCAGCCTACCAAATCAATAAACTACAGCAAGTCCAAAATCATGCCGCTAGAGTAGTCAAGAATGCTTCCTATGAAAAACCAAGTACCGAACTTCTGAAAGAATTACACTGGCTTCCAGTTAAGGCTAGAGTCATGTTCAAAGTTTTAGTAATAGTCTTCCGTGTCATCAATGGTACAGCTCCAGTATATCTGAGGGAAATGTTTGTACCTACTCAACAACGATACAGACTTCGCTCACAAAGTGACACTAACTTTAACATTACTAAACGGCGAACAAAATTAGCAGACAGATCTATGGCAGTCGTTGGTCCCAAATGGTGGAACGGTCTGCCTAGCTATCTGAAAAACATTCAGTCTGAAGCCAGCTTTAGATCAAAACTGAAAACACATTTATTTAGGCAGTTTCATGAACAATGAGTGTAGTCTTGTTAAAATACAAAATATCAGAAGTGGTGTAAATTAGTATTTATACATGTCCAAATCTTTAAATCTAAGTTCTAGAATCCTGTTCATATTTTGTATGTATATATGTTAAATGTGTGTTATGTAATTGTAAAGCGCAATAGAATATTTTATAATTTTTGCGCTATATAAATGCCATGTATTTGTATTTGTATTTCATTGTACTCTGCAATAGCCTTGGTAACGTCAGGCGAACTCTTCTCCGTATATACATGCAGATATAAAGGGCTCACAATTTGTATTTAAACTGTTAAATGGAAAGTCTGCAGTAATAATGAATCTGCATCAAGTTCGATTTCTTTAGATCATTCTACAAGAATTATGATAATTATATAAGTTTTTAAGTTTCAAGCTTTATTTTCATTCAACCAGAAGGTCATAGACCAATGTGGCACATATACACTACATATATGTATGGCAACAGTGAACATTTAATAATAAAACAACATATTCGTATATTTATAAAATAGCTGGTTGTCATTTCATTTCCGTTTGCTAATAGCATGCATATTATTCGTATTTCCTTCAGCCTGTTGTGCTTATTAATTTCTGCTGGTAAAAAAACTATACTCTCCAAAAATTCATGCATGTTAACCCGAAATATTAATGAGATTCAAAGCAATGAAGTTGGAAATTGTTTTAAAGATTTCAAAGAATCGATTGTTATATATCTAAGGGGAAGTAAATATCACACATCACGATAAAGCGCGGGCGGGGGAATTGTCCACCCTTTAAACTAGTTTTCATTAAAATAAATCTCTGTATGTAATAAAAATGAATCACAAACATGAACATTGCCTGTATGTTAAAGACTTTAGAGAGATGGCAAGTGAAAGCCTTAACAAGTTTTAAGTAAAGAAACGTTTAACACCACGATATTTATATATATTGTGAATCTAGAAATTTCTCTGTTCTCTGTTCTCTATGTTTGATATTATATAAAGTCAGAGTAAGATTTAAAAAGATTTAAAAAGTCAAATATCTTATTTCAAAATCATTGCTCATTTAGAGCATGTCACATATAAAAGAACTAAGAGAACATGTAGAAAGCAATAATCACAATAAAAACATATTTAACTATGTTGGGATGTGAAAGTGTAGCGTAGTTTGCAATTCAAAAGTACATGTACTTCAGGTTCTTTTGATAAATAAACAAAGTCCGTTTTCTAAAAGCATTGTTATTTATTTTCACTACAAATATTTTTCAGATTGCTTTTCTCTCATCCAAAATAAATGTTAAATAAAACTTATTAATGTCCTATGTTTCTGATAAGTTCAAAGTCTCCAGTAAGTTTTTGTACATTTCGTATCACAAAGTACAAGGTAACATCAGGTACCATATTTCATACATTTCGTACAACTGCCACTTCTGCCATTTTCTCTAACAATTCTGCTAATACTGTCAGTTATGCCACTATCTCACTTAGAGAAGGCTGTATTTATACAAAATGTACACAGCTCTGTCTCAGATACTGTTGTGACAGGATGGACATACCGGGGACAATAACTACCAGAATAAATCAACACCCATTACAATATTTACAAATTTATTTACAAAAAATGATTATTTACAATGAATAAATGAAAAGACAGAAAAAAATCATTTTGTAAGAAAGAAAGAAAACAACTCTGAGCTCAGTATCTCTTTTTAACAAGTATAAAGTCTTAACACTGACAGTTCCGTAACACAGATGTTTCCGTTAACTTTGAACTTTAAGTAGCACCAAAATAAACATCATATCTTCAAGTCAAGTCCCTTTAAACCGTGAATACGTTGACTCCGTTTTGGCTCCCTATGATGGTAGGTGATTGCATCCCTGAGCTGACTTCAGTGTCTCTCAAAAATCTTCGTCTTTGCGGATTACGGCACAACCATGGGACGAAAGCTCTGCGCTGGGAAAATCACATCCAGGCGAGTGAAGACAAGTAAACCTCGGGTATTGTACTTCCGGGTCGTGACAACATCACCAGGTAAAAGTCGTCTGGTGGAAGAAGCTAAAATATATAACATATGGTAAGCACCACAGCAAAACAAACTAGAAAATGCTTTTGTAAAAAAGCGCATGTCTCCTCCAATGCAAAGTCCTATAGGCAAGAAGTCAACAGGGGTCAGGAGCGAAAGTCAAAGAGACACTGATGGTTGGCTGCAATAGGGATCATCTACTTGGCATGTCCAGTCATCCCGCTAAATTTCAACACTCTTGGCCTAGTGGTTCTCAAGTCACTGTTCAGGCTCCTGTGACCTTGACCTTTGATCAAGTGACCTCAAAATAAATAGGGGTCATCTACTCTGCATGTCCAATCATCCTATTAAGTTTCAACATTGTAGGTCAAGTGGTTCTCAAGTTATTTCCAAAAAATGATTTTACATGAACAGGCCACTGTGACCTTGACCTTTAATTGACTGACCCCAAAATCAATAGGGGTCATCTACTCTGCATGTTCAATCATCCTATAAAGTTTCAACATTCTGGGTCAAGTGGTTCTCAAGTTATTGATCGGAACTGGTTTTCAATGTTCAGGCCCCTGTGACCTTGACCTTTAACGGAGTGACCCCAAAAACAATAGGGGTCATTTACTCTGCTTGAACAATCATCCTATGAAGTTTCAACATTCTGGGTCGAGAGGTTCTCAAGTTATTGATTGGAAATGGTTTTCCATGTTCAGGCCCCTGTGGCCTTGACCTTTAACAGAGTGACCCCAAAATCGTTAGGGGTCATCTACTCTGCATGACCAATCATCCTAAGAAGTTTCATCATTCTGGGTCAAGTGGTTCTCAAGTTACTGACCGGAAATGGTTTTCAATGTTCATGCCCCTGTGACCTTGACCTTTAATGGAGTGACCCAAAATCGATAGGGGTCATCTACTTTGCATGTACAATCATCCTATGAAGTTTCAATATTCTGGGTCAAGTGGTTCTCTAGTTGTTGATCGGAAATGGTTTTCCATGTTCAGGCCCCTGTGACCTTGACCTTTGATGGAGTGATCCCAAAATCAATAGGGGTCATCTACTTTTTATGACCAATCATCCTATGAAGTTTCAACATTCTGGGTCAAGTGGTTCTCTAGTTATTGATCGGAAATGATTTTCAATGTTCAGGCCCCTGTGACCTTGACCTTTGACGGAGTGATCCCAAAATCAATAGGGGTCATTTACTCTTTATGATCAATCATCCTATGAAGTTTCAACATTCTGGGTCAAGTGGTTCTCTAGTTATTGATCGGAAATGGTTTTCAATGTTCAGGCCCCTGTGACCTTGACCTTTGACAGAGTGACCCCAAAAACAATAGGGGTCGTCTACAACAGCAGCCCTACAACCCTATAAAGTTTGAAGGTTCTAGGTCAAATGGTTCTCCAGTTATTGCTCGGAAATGATGTGTGACGTACGGAAGGACGGACGGACGTTCTAACGAAACGGTATTTATGTGACACCCCCATTGTTCTCTCTATTGTTCTAACAGTCACATAAAAAGAAAAAGGTCACATAAACAGAACGGAATGAATGACATCAAAGAGAAAGTACCGTTATGCAGTCACTTAACCATCATTTCGCTGGCACGGACGGACGGACGGACAGGGCAAAAGCAATATGTCTCCTGGGGGAGACATAATAAGTAAGGGCATAAAACTGCTCCTTTGGGTACACCATACCTCCGTAGGCTCCCATAAATAATATGTGCTACTTATACAAAATATATGTGATACGAAGTTCATACGTCACTTGATTAAAATACGTCACTTTTTACTTCCATTATTTCTAAGATAAATTACTTACAAGTCTAAAGTTAAAGTATGGAAAAGATATGAAAAGTTTTTGATGAAAAAATATAGATAAGGAAATGATAAACTGCAGCTATTATTTACAATTACAAATTAACAAAATTCAATGCAAATCAAACGTTATACAATAGCTGGTATCAATATAATATCACTTTCCATTCAACAAAACAGACCTTCGATACGCTTTAGACGCACACAATAATTTCAAATTAAATTACAATGCAATGCAGTAATGGCGTTCTATAATTACAACGAAATGTTTGACATATGGTTATGACAAAAAGTACTTTACAATTATCGTGATACACAAATTTCAGTACAAATCTTGCAGCTTATATAAACGAAACATTTTAGATTCCTCTTTCGAAATAATTTACAAAAGTCTGAAAGATTTAATAAATAATCCTGACATACCGAAACTAGCCAAAATCACATGCCGAAAAGTAAATGTTGCAAAATTCTGTAGAATGAACAAAAATTTACTATATAAAAATCGTAATTCAAAAATTATACAAAAATCTAACAAATAAACTTCTTACCTCGAACGAGCATAAATTTCTACCAAGAAAAATAAATTTGACGTAAATTCGTCTAATGTCGAAAGTGGTGTGCGCTAGGCATATCTAGACCAGTATATTTGTAGGGTTCTGTCCCGCCAAATACTAAATTTCATAGGACTCACGGCTTATGCGTGTACTCTGACTATTTGCATTTCCACGAGAATCACGATATAGCCGGGAAATTTGACTACTTTGGCGCGGATTGAAATTTGACAATTTAAGGCCCGTTATAGTGGTTTTGGGGATGAAAAAATAAATTACTGAAGTTTATAAAATACCATCTTTCTTGTTACTGAACCGAATTTAATAAAATTTACATGGAAATTTAAGTTATGAAATACAGAAAAAGATGAGAGGTATTTTATGCGTAAAATCTGACATTTACCTCAATAACTCAAAAATTTACAAAAAGATGATGCAATACCTGCATTTACACTACAGGTACAATGAGGCCCGTATGTCAGTTTCTGACAACTGCAATATCGATAGTAATACTGACGTAAGCACATTCCTAGCATTGACGTTGGCACAATCCTTTATACGTCAGTGAGAGTAACCTAGCAACATAAGCGAGAACAAGCTTATTAGGCAATGCAATTACAACAGTTTGCTAAATTAGCAATGCGCTCATCATGACGTAAATTTATTTATAATTAAAACGGTAATCACGTGATAAGCGTTGGCGCTTATTGTTACACCTCGGATGGCTTTCGCAGTCCGATTGACGTCACATTGACGCACACCTAACATAAATTATGAATATAAATGAACTGCGTGGGAGAATTATTATCAATCCCAGTTTAGATAAAACCATATAATCAGTAGGGGAAACTCGGGGAAATGACCAAAGAGTTGGGAAAACATGGTCAATCAAAGCTGAAAACAAGGTTAATGCATCAGTTGTAACATCATTTTGTGCAGTAGATTTGCATCCAGAACATCAGTTTGTCAAGGATATACACCCAAATACCTAGTACCGATATAGTGAAAATTTACAAAAGCTAGATGTATGGTATAAAACAGGTCAATAGTATGATTCAGTTTAAGACACACGTTATGAATATTTGTACAATGGGCGATATCGGTCAGTTAATACCCCTGATTAAGCAGGTGCGTGTATAGGTGGCGCTACATGCGAATAGGTCCTAGAAATGTTTGTTTACATTATTTACATCATTATTCAGTCGCTGTCACTTCAAACTATATTAGTAGATTTGGAAAGTATCCGATAATGTCATCAAAATTCAGCTGTTTATCCGTTGAGCAATTGAGGAAAGAGCTTTATTATATTTATTGATAGTCTATGCCTTGAAAAATATGAGACCAGCTGTAAGGACTGTTCTAAAGTGCATTTTCTGTGTGTTAGTTTATTTATGGGCTGTATGATTTTTTCAATATTGAAATGCCCTCCTTGGAAAATCCTTTTATCATTGTGCAAGTATTCAGACTATATTCTTAAAATAAGGATTAATATAGACAGTATATATGCCTAAAGTTACAACCTAATCGGGAAAATCTGCATACACAGCTTAATGCAATGAGGTCTTGAATAATATAGAAATTATAATAATAATTACTGTAAAATGTCAGAATTTATGCCCTTGTGAAAAGATGTCCCTTCAATTTTCCATCAGCCCAATTAGTTATTATAGCTGTTTCTCATATATTTCATGAAAATATCATCCATGAGGCATAAATGATCTCTATTGACAAGTTGACATAATTCTATGGTGCTGCCTCTTTAATTTTCAGTCAATTAAAATTCAAAGCAACTTGCCCACATAAATGAAAATAAAGATCTTTACATTTAATAAAAATCGCCCTTATGATTTTTAAAACACAGACCGCAAATTTGTAATGCTTTGAAAATAAAAATAATTGAGAAACCTATTAGACATTATTTCAAATTGTTAAAAGTATTAAGAGAACTTATTATACACATTACATTAACATCAGACTGACCGGTATTTTACACCTAAGTGGGAGCAGGAAGTGTTAAGTCTGCTTCAAAGTCATAGTATTGAACCCCATAGAGTTAACAGGACACGTGGCATGCACATTTTTATGATAACAATCAGTATGCAGCCAGTTGATAGGAAATTTTATGCAAACTTAATGTATCCAGAGTAACCATGTGTCTATTTGAAACAAAGCTTCCATTGAGGATTAAAATTTAGCAATATTTTCAACTAGCTACATTAGCTAGCCCCTCTTTGCTTATAAACTAAACGGAAATGTGACTCGCTTAAATCAATGCTACAACAAAAATTTTAGTTAACTGTTACTAGACAGCATTTTGAAATGACGAAAATTTAGAAACAGCTATCCTAATAGACGATATTGATAAATTACATGATTGGAATTATTTTTTTAAATACTTTAATTACTTTTTTATTCAGCTGTCAAATGCATGAACGGTTAAGAAAAGAGTTTAACACTATGATAAAACCCGAGGGTACACCGCATGATAGGACCTATTCGCCCGTAGTGACACCTGTAAATCATTTGGGAAGATAACTCAGCGAAGCTGCTATTGTTAAAACAAGGTATTGAAGATTATTTTTGAAGTGCAGAGATCCGCATTTGTTGAATGCAATTTCTCTGATAGTATTGAAAAATGATAGAAACTGAACAACAGAAAAGGCAAGAAATAACATGTGCATTATGTAATTATGTAGCAACACATACAAGAGTTCAAAAATAGTGTGATGTGTGTAAAGTAAATCTAAGGGAAACACGAAAAGATTTATTGAGGACAGTGAACCAGTTTGTTCAGTTCAACAGGGTGATGCAAAGAAAAGAAAAATGAAAAGTGAGAAAGAAATTACGTTTACGTCAGAAACTACGCTAGAGTCACACGAAATAACATCTTCGAATGTATCAAAAGTAAACATTCAAGTATTTGACCTATTGCCTTTGAACCCAAACACATATGACTCTGTTAAACTTGTCCTACGTAAATTGGTATTGATGCGGGTGTTGAGAGGTATATTGGTGTTTGTTATGTGTGATGGGCTACCCTTTGATTTGGCACGCACACTGATCCGCGCTACAGTCTATTGTACGAAATTCTGTGACTCAATTTTAGGTTTAGAGAACTTCAAGGGACATAATTTGAAAATGCACAACGGGGAAGAAACAAAAATTGTGTAAGAATTCGATTAGTCTGTTTTGCTAATTGGTACAGGTCACTTTGAAATGAAAATGCTTAAAAGCTTTTATGAACTTAACTTGGAACCATTTTTGAAGTATCTAGCAATTTCAGTTTTAAATCTGAAAACTGCGCAAAAAGATATTTTGATAAACATAAAGCATGGCAAATTTTGAAAGTGTTTTACTATGGGTCATTATATGAACTGTTAGTACCATATGTAAGAAATGCAATTCAGTGTAAATCTATGCCTACAGTTCAAGACTATATATGGTGTAAGCAGTGCAAAAATCCAAATTATCTATATATGCAGGAACAAATTTTAACATATTGTCAGGCTTTACTTAATTACAGACAGGGGTTGCGCAGAACAGATTTCAGACTTGTCTAATGTGGCAATAAAATGTTTACAAATGTTTTCTATGGATGGTCACATACGAAATATACTATTATTTCGTATGTGACGTATTGCAATGCACTATACGTGTTTAGGAAGTACAAGAAAGTCAGGCAATCATAGATATATAATCATAACAAATTTTACTTGAGTGTTTACCACAAGATTTTTGCAGTGACCATTTTGCAAATTGATTCATTCTTTTTCCTGGAATTATTCTTGGACCCGCATGAACTGTTCTTACTCTTTTTTTTATCTTCTTGCTTTTTACTTCCTTTGTTGACTTTGTCTTGGGTTGTGTGGGAAGATTTTGACTCATTTTGCTTTGAACTTTTACCATACGTTTCTTGTAGATCTGACAGTGTTTTCGAAGTACTTACTGGTAGATTTTTTGCAACGAAAATAGCCGTTTAGCCTTCTTTTCTGGGGGGGGGGGGGGGGGGGGGGGGGGGGGGATAAAAGACGAACTTCTTGCTCTTTGGGCTCAGTGATCATTGGTTTCAAAGTTCTTAATAAAGAGGGAAGGTTAAACTGGGTAGGATTTGGTTTGCTTGGTGATGGTTCAACAATCACATATTTGTTTGGTCTTTGTGTTACTTTATATTCTTGACCTTTAGCAGTAGACACAAGGCCTTCACTGCAAAATTTATTTTTTAGCTCTCCTGATCCATACAACCATCGTTGACCATTTTTATCCTGCACTAGACAAAATACATCTGAGTCAGTAATTTTGTGGAGTTCAAATGCTTTCTTCAGCAGAGTTGGGCGTCTTTTGCACATAGAGATCATCCGCTTTTTGCTGTTTTGTTTGAAACTTACATATACTTTGCCACCATCGTGTTGTTTTTATCTTTTTTATATATGTATGTGAGGGATCGACAAAGGGAGAATCTACTTTCACGTACTGTCCAATATCGGAGAAACATACTTCAGCACCTTCCACCTAAGAAGTCAGTTCATCTGTAAATGTTTCAGCCATACTATCTGTAGGCAGTTCAGTTTCGTCGCTGGCTGCTATATTCACAGGCTACGCATCAAGGTTTTTCAATACAAAATGTTTTGCACTAAACATTTCATTAGCAGTATCACCAGTCCATAAATTACATAATGTTTGGGCAGCAACATTTTCTTCATCTGTCATGTTCATTTTGTTCCTGAAAAAAAAAGCATTTCATAAAGAAATTAAATCATCTTATTAGATGCTATTTATCTGATACAACTCATTTTATTCTGTGGAAAGCCAAACATCCCAATATCTGGCAGAACAGTTTCTCTTAAAAAAGTAATAAAAATCAAAACTGGGACAAACTAGTGTGTAATGTAATGATAATTATAAATCAAATGCTTTTCTGAATAAGTGAATAAGATATTTTTCAGGAAATATGCTTTTGTTAAATAGAAGGTGATTTAGTTTCCCGTTTTGGAACGGTAGCTTCCTGATCGGGAAATTAAAAAAATACAAAATGGCTTCATCACAAAGTTCAATGGTTAAATTTGATTCGGTTATTAAAGGCAATCATGCTTATGAGAATAAGATATCAGATCTGTCAAATTGTTATGAAAAGCTAGGTGTTTTGATAATATGTGTTGAAAATGTTGCCAGTATTGGGCATGTACCTGCAAGACATGTCAAACGTAATGTTTCAATTCTGGAAATTTTAAAGTTGGAGGAAACTGTGGAAGTATACTGGTAATTGGATTACTGAATTATCAAGATTTGATGGAAGACAATGCCTTAAATGCTTTACATACAAGAAAATTATCGTAATGAGAAATTCTAATTTTGTATAATTAATTTTCAAGTAGAGCAACAGATGTACCACAGCTTAGTACAAAACCATGACTCGACCATGACCAGAAAGGACGAGGAGCAGTTAGACCAGTTGTTTACAAATTTTATACTCCTGCTAAGTTTGAACAGAGAATAGAAGAGATCCTGGAGAAAGCTGTGATGCACCAATCCGATATCTATGATTCAATTTTTATTTCAGTTAGTATCTATGTTGGAATTTCTAAGTAATAACTTTACTCCATTAAATAAACTATGTAATACCAAAAAAAAAAGCATTTCCTTCAATCTTTGTTTCTGCTATGATATAAGGGTTAATAAAATACCCCTACTGAGTTACACTGACATGTTTGTTGATTTTACATAACTAATTTTCAGTCGCAAGCAGTCACTTTTCATATATTTAGATAGAAGTTTGTGTTACACCATTCGTATTTTTATGACTTACACTTACAGTGTTTTCTTCATAATTGATTCAAACTTGATATCAAGCAATGAAAAAGAAATTGCATTAGTTGAATATTCAAATAGTATTGAGAAACTGACATACTTGGAAATTAAAAAAAAGTCACTTGCCTCTCAGATGGATTAATCCGGTGAAAAAACTCCTCCTATTGTCCTTTCTGAAAATCCTGGGGCACCAGACAAATTACAGGATCACAACTCCTTGAAAACTTGAAACTTAAAATTATTGCTGTTTCTAAAGAAATAAAAGAATAATAAATAATATATATAATTAATTTAGTATGTGGTCCTTAATTATTACACAGTGGCTGGTTTCAAGCAACCTAAATCTTTAACCTTTACCAACTATGTTTCAAACCAAACGCTTCAATATCTTGTCATGAACCACTCGACCTAGAATGAGTTAATGGATTAGAAACCCCACTGTTTCCTTAACCGGTGGACATGTCATATCCAGACCCTGTGCGTTCATCTTCCGGAACTCTGATCTACCTACTTTTGACTTACAACGAACAACCTTACACTTAACGTCTGATAAATTTTCTTCTTGAACTCGGGTATGACCTTTCCGAACAATTGTAAAGCTAGACATACAACATGTCCTGTCAGCTAGTCCTAGACTACATTTCTTACCTTGTGTTATTAATGTATGATACTGCATCAACTTGACAGTGCTGAGTTTTAAGAAAGTCTAAGCCAAGAATGGCATCTATATTAATGTAAACATCTACAACGTTCCAAACACATTTTATGCCTTGTATTTCAATAAAAGCTTTTGTTTTCCCCTTTACATCAAGAGTTGTGTTTGAAGCAGTATAGATCTTACTGCTGTATGGTCTCAAAGAGTTATGCTTGGAATAGTTTAGAAGTTTGTTCCATAAAGATAATGATATGATAGAAAGAAAAGCACCTGTGTCAATCAGGCATTCAGATTGTAACCCATTAAACTTTACATCAGCAGTAAGTCCCGAACCTATGGAATTATTTGACTGCCTATTGTTTCCAGGTTTATGATGTAATTTAGGGCAATTCCTTTTGATATGATTCTCAAAACCACAGTTGAAACATTTACCCTTTTTTTAAATTGTTGGTTAAGCCTTGGTCTTTGAACATTTTGAAAATTACTATTGTTTGATATTCTATGACCGGATTTGTTTTGATGATTTTCAAGAGATTTTACTGAGTTAGTCAGTTTTTCAACCGTTCTCTGCAATGTTTTCAAACCTTCAGCAAGATAAGTTTCAGACATTTTATCATGGTCACCTGCTGAACGGATAAAACCCTTGCTTTCAAGATATTTCCTTTTGGCTTTGTTATAAGCTTCAAGCTCAACGGCGTGTCGCACTGCGTCATTTAAATTAATTGGTCTAGCCTGTTTAACACGATTTCTCATATCTGTATTTATAAGGGCGTCCACGAACTGTTCTTTTGCCAACGTTTCTCTTACATCATTTAGGGCTGTTGGATATGTGAGACGCCGTATGTCTTGACCAAGCTCGGACAAAGTTTCAGTTGCTTTTTGTCGTCTTTCACGAACCTATATACAGCTCTGTCTGGTTTGGTGTGGGAAATCTTTCTTCTAATGATTTTGACAGTTCGTTATAATCATTTTTGTTGCCAGATAAATTACCAAAAACTCCTTGTGCCTGCCCTCTTAAACATACCGCCAGGTATAAGCCTTTTTCATCATACGACCAGTTATTTAGTGTTGAACAAGCTTCGAAATGAGCCTTGTAATCTAATCAGTTCCCCGTTCCATCAAAAGTCGCAGGTTTCATCTTGGCACCACTCTGTTTTAAACTAGCTTTAGCTGGAACTGATATCTCTGGAGCAGAAGTGTCTTGTGTTGGTGTTGAGGTGACTGGTTGTTTCGGCTTCTTTCTATTGGTCACAAAACGATCTGGGTTTTTGATTTGGTCTGTTGTGTCGAACTGAACTTGTCTACTATGTTTAGGTGTACCCAAAGGTGACGTATCTGTACCAAACATACTGTCTGTGCTTCTTTTATGGTCTTGAAACAACTGTCTTGGTCGTGTTTTGACATCTGTTGTTTCAAGCATACTCAACTCACGTTCAAGAAAAGATATGTCTGTCTGGAGCTTACTGATTTCGTTCCGTCTTTGAACTTCCCTCAAACGTTCGTTCATGTTCTCAAGCCGTCGCTCCAAATCATCTGGACTATCCATCTTTGAGTGTGGGTAAGTAATATTGTTCGATATCTGTTTTATCCCACTGCTGCCACCAAAAAATTCTGTCACTCGTACCGAGCGTAACTTTATAAAATGAATATATATATTTATATATATATATTTTTTTCTCAAGCTATCTGCTTCTGATTAGTTTGAAACTTTTATAATAAATTTTTCTCAAGCTACCTTGCTTCTGATTGGTTCTACCAATGATTTGTAAATGATTGTTTGAAACATAAAATCAACTTAAAATCTAGTATATAATTAATTTAGTATGTGGTCCTTAATTATTACACAGTGGCTGGTTTCAAGCAACCTAAATCTTTAACCTTTACCAGCTATGTTTCAAACCAAACGTTTCAAAATCTTGCCATGAACCACTCGACCTAGAATGAGTTAATGGATTAGAAACTCCACAAGTATGTGCATACGCTGCAAGGATGAGGGACTGAACTTTCCACAACCCACCTAGGTCCAAACTTTAACTCTGTTTCAAACCAAATGTCTCAAACACCTAACAACTTTTTCCAACCTATGTTTCAAACCTTGTCTCGAACCTATCTAGGTTCAGTACTTTAACCTTAAACCATCAGTTTATAC
Organism: Mercenaria mercenaria; assembly: GCF_021730395.1. Classification (NCBI taxonomy): domain Eukaryota; kingdom Metazoa; phylum Mollusca; class Bivalvia; order Venerida; family Veneridae; genus Mercenaria; species Mercenaria mercenaria. The sequence goes on along the minus strand of NW_026460079.1, from coordinate 30,966 downwards.
TGCGACCCGGACCAATTAAATAATATAGCTATCAAGAGGACCCAGCAAGGATGATCCGAAGCTGCAAATATGAGGGTGCCTCACCTACATTATTTATACCAAAGTCCCAGTAATAATTATAGCTTATTACTAATTATATTTCTCCAGTTTCTCTTCGATGTGCACTCCTCGAACTCTCAGGACGATCTGCTCAAACTGGATGCGCTGTGTGTATTTATATGGCCATATGACGTCACTTGCATACGGACATACCTCCGACTTTTACATAGACCATTGTATACTAATACAATTTACCGAAATGCACTTAAAGCGCTAGGTTTCCCGATCGGGAAGGTAATTTCCAAACTCTGCTTGTAAGCAATTACTGAAGAAAATGACCAATTTCAGTACTAAGACATTAAAAAGTTGTGCACGGTAGAAATTTAGATGTGGCAGTTTAATGTGCAAATTTTCAATTTGCAGATCTTGCGCATATTCTTATGCACCGGGTATTTTGAATGAAACGGGTCTTAAACTTGTGGTTTTACTTCCCGAACGGGCAGCATGTTTCTATAATAACTAACAAGTTTCCTGCTCAGGAAGTAGGGAATAAACAGAAAATGATTCCCCCAAATACTTCTTATGTCAATATTCTTGAATAATTCTAACGCTCTTGCAAAACAGTCATTGTCTAAAATTATAATTGACCTGGTATAATTCCACCTCTATTACGAGACAAGCATTATCTAAAAGTATGACAACCTGTCTAAGAATATAACAACCTAGAATATAAAAATATATACAGCTGCTTGATGGTATAAAAATAATCATTGACTCGACTATGTTACAAAATATGACTGCTTCAACATTACTAACTTAGAATGAAATGTAAACATTTGACTAGATTTGCATTATTCATCTAAACATTGTACTAATTGCAATACTTTATTTACGCATTTGTTTATTTTTCATCCGAGTTTTAAGGCTACTTTAGGATGTACCTATACTTCTTCTTTGCCTGCGGCGGGAAGAATAGCTAGGGCTACTTGTAAAGGACGAAGTGACTCGTGTCATAATGAGAGTTTGAGATTTCAACCTTCGCCTTCCCCTTCAACGTCTCTCATATATTCTTGGGGTAAAACGTCACCAATATGCGTGTATTTTATTTATATCAGACGTTGCTACTAAAGTTTTCCATGTAATTTCAAGTAAGCCTAAGACTTTGTTTTATTACTATGTGAAATAAAAAGCTTAGTTTCAGGATTTCTGCTTATTAAGTTATTCGATTATCCATATGTATAATTGGACTAACTTTGATGCGAAACACTATCAATAGGTATAAGATTATTGAAGTTTTGTTTGGCTAATGATTTTAACTAAATACATTGAAATGAACCTGGAAGTATGAAGTTATCAACTGATTTTGAGAAACTTTGAGATTTTGTTCAAACTTTAACTTCTACGGCATATTTGTGTCCCCAGGCGGTATTGATTATACCAGATGGGCCTTTTTGTCGTAAGAAGTGAACGTCCGAAGATGTGATATCACGAAAGTCAAAACTTCAGTCTTTGTACATCTACTCTGTCCACATACACGGCATCAAAGACTGAAATCTGGATGGAGGCACATGGCATGACAGTCATTTTACTTGAAAAATGAATGATAACGCGCGAGTATCATGTGGTGGAACATTTTATTTTAACTTCAAAATAGAATCAATCCGTTTCTGCCGGACACTTAATAAGACATTTGCGTTTTAATTATAAACATAAAATGGTACTAGTAAGACGGAGGTTTTTTTTTTTTTGAAGTATCATACAATTTTAGATACATGATACGAGAGGTTTCCTGTTAGCCGTATGGGATAGCTCCATTAGCTCCATTCTTTACATGCAAGGACCTAGAACGTGGCAGAGGGGCATTTCGGTCAATCGCCCTTTGATTCTTACATTTTACAAAGAAAATCGGTCTTGAAACTCGGTATGACAAACCCCCCATCCCCGAATTGGTGACCCCTCCCCCCTCTTAAAGTTGGTGTCCCTCTAACCAAAATTCCTTGATCCGACATGCTTTACTTATAGATTTATAGATAGATTTATTTCGATAATTGAGCAAACATAACATAGTTACAATACATGTATATAATAAAATTTATAATCACATATAAAAGTTGACATATGAAGTAATGTGTTATGAACTATGTCAGTCACATCAATATCAAGGATGACACAAGAAAGAGAAAAAAAAATCTCTTATTTCCATTGTGGTCCTTGGTACCAATGGTCTGACATAGAGAGGCATGAAACATTAACATGAATATATATAAAAAAATTACTGAGTTCATTATTATAAAATAACGTATATGTTATGCATATGTAATTATAATTGCTCAAACTAATCAATTTATGATTCTTAATTAAACGGAAGACAGATGAATAAATAGACACCAATATCACATCAATATCACAGTACATTGTGAAAATATAATTTCTTAAAAAAATGCATTACAACCAGGGACTAGATAACAGAAAGAACACATAAGTTCAGCAACGAAGCTTATCGTTAAGAAAGTGGTCCTTTACCGCCCTTTTAAAACTAGATATGTTGGGCAATTGTCTTATGTGGGGAGGCAGCATGTTCCATAACTTGCAGCCCAAGTAGGAAAAAGACTTTAGACCAAAACCTTTAACTTTCGGTGGCACAAATGACCCATTTTGGCTAGATCTAGTTTGGTATGCGTGAACAGAATCCTGTTTAACGATATGATGACCCATGTAATCAGGGGATTGACCATTTTTTATTTTAAAAACATGACAAAGAGTAATTTGTTCAACTCTTCTGGAACCGGGTAACCAGTCTAGGGAAATAAAATGATGTTGTTCAATATGACATCTGTGTTCCAAGTTCAATACAAATCGGATCAATTTATTTTGTGTAACCTGTAGTTTGTCCTTTCAAAATTTTGTTAAACAAGGATACCAAAATGAACAAGCATAGTCAAAATGGCATTGAATAAGGGATAAAACCAAAAGTTATTTAGTATGTTCATTAAGATAGGCCTTCTTTCTATAAAGATATTTTAACCTGGCATTAGCTTTCTTAATAATGGAACTAGCCATAGATTCACCAGTTAAACTCTGATCTAAGGTTGCACCCAAGTATTTGACAGCTGAGGTAGGATTAATATTTTGACCATTACACTTCATATTAAGGTCCCTATTAGTCCTAAGTTTAGGCTTGGAACCAAATATAATAGATTCAGTTTTACCCAGATGTAGAGACAATTTATTATCAATTAACCATTGACTAACCATTTCAAGATCTTTAGCTAGATCATTTTCAATAGATGACTTAGTTTTACCAGAGACCATTATAGCAGAATCATCAGCATAGAGTAACAGTTTATTTTTAACCACTGCAGACATATCATTCACATAAATTAAAAACAAAAGAGGTCCTAGTATTGACTCTTGCGGGACACCACAAGTAATTGTACAAGGCTTAGAAAAGGTTCCAGAGACATCTACAAGTTGTTGTCTGTCAGATAAATATGACCTGAACCAACGTAATACATCAGGGCCAAGACCAAGGCCTTCAAGTTTCATAAGAAGGATAGAATGATCCACAGTGTCAAATGCCTTCTGGAGATCAAGTAAAATCATGCCTATGATGCTTATGAAATAGTATATTCAAACAAATACGTGTAAATGCCCACATGTTATTTTGTGCGACAATTTTCGTCTCCACCTAACAGTTCTTGAATGTTTCGCTAGACATGAGAAATCCAACATAGTGCATTTGCGACCAGCACCCGCGCAATCTGGTCAACTGCCTACTGCAATTAGAGAAACCGTTAGCGAACAGCATGGATCCTGACTAGATTGCGCGGATGCTGGCCGCAAATGCACCATGTTGGTTTTCTCATGGCGCGGCTCATATGATCTTTTGAAGGGGTATTTTGTTCTTCAGCTAGATAAAAGAAGCATGTTCAAGCGCGTCAGTTACTTTCATTTTCGATGATATAAAACACGTGTTTTTTTTTCACCAAGAAGTACGTATACGAAACATTTACTTCTATTACAAACGGGGCAGTACAGAGCTATATTGAAAATTCAACCAAAAACACGTTGAACGCAAAATAACAGCAAGAACAACAACAACAAAAAAAAAAACACCCAAAAAACCCAGTTATTCCTTAAAAATGATTTGTAGCAATTCAAACTTTATATAGATATTCAGCCGAAAAATTCGTACTTGCATGAACTTTACCGTACTGTGTATAACTAGCTTATTAAATACATCTACCCATCAAGTTCATTACAAAAATATACTCTACAAAAATACTCTAAAAACATAGTCTACACGGAATATCACTGCGGTCATGTACATAAGCCGTGATATAGTCACATGCCAAATGAATTTTATTTTAGTTAAGTTGTTATCAATATATAAATTTGTGAAGTTGTGTACTATACCATTATTCGACAATTTACATGCTGATAATTCTCTGTTACAATTACTAATACGCCTATCCAGTAATTCAATAGCCAGATTCATTTTGTTGACTTTTTCATAGGAATCTACATTACCTAGGATGGTTTTTAATCTGAATATATTATCAGCCTGTTCGCACACATACCCCCTTAACATATTTATTTCTGTTTTCTTTGGGGGTATGAAATGGTGTCCTCTGGTGCATTTATTAGTGGGTGTACTCCCCTCATTTTAGTGGGGTCAGGGGGCTCTCCCCTGGAAATCTTTGAAATACAGGCCTAAAATGGTTACTTCCGGTGCAGTGTTTGGTCTAATATAGATCTAATAATGGAGGGGTTACTCCTTACACCTCTCTTGATGTGGGGGGTGGGGGGCGGTCAGAGGGCTCTCCCCGTTGAAAATTTTGAAATACAGGTATGAAATGGTGGCCTCTGGTGCGTTTCTGGGTGCAAATGTTGAGAAAAAATTATTCCTTTATCAAAATAGTAGGGTGCATCTTTGATGAGTAATATGAGTAGGCCTACAGGTCACTTCTCAGCCAACTGGAGGGGGGCACGGGTCCCCTCAATCCGGCCCTGGATCCTGGCCTGCGGAATCTCCTGAAACTTCAGAACTTAACAGCGATCATTAGGTTTTCGTGTTGTTGTTTCTACGCTTGGTTTTACGTCACACTGACACAATTTAGATCATAATGGCGACTTTCCAACAATCACTTTACAGGTAAGAAGTCAAAATTTCAAATTTATAAATATAACGCACCAGGGCCGGATCCAGATTTTTTGAATGGGGGGCACAAGTCTAGGGGTATCAGGGGTCATCCCCTGGATTTTTTTTAAATACATGTATAAAATGTTGTCCTTTAGTGTATTTATAGATGGATGTACTTTCCCTCATATAAGGGGGGTCAGGCCCCCCACCTCCCTGAAAATTTTTGAAATATAGGTATAAAATGGTGGCCTTTGGTACGTTTTAGGTCTTAATTTTGAGGCGACAGAGAGGTTATGAGGACAGGGGGTCATGGGGCTCTCCCCAGGAAAAGTTTGATATACAGGCATGAAATGGTGACCTCTGATGCGTCTCTGGGTCTAAATTTTGAGAAATAATTATTCCTTTGCCAAAATACTAATAGTAGGGTCACTAGGTTGAACCTTTGATGAGTATAGGTCACTTCTTAGCCAACTGGGGGTGGGGGGAGGGGGGAGGGGACACGGGCCCCCTCGGCCCGGCCCTGGATCCGGGCCTGCGCACCTTCCGTAACCGGTAACGTCAAGGTTGTTTGTTTTTGTCGGTGATAGAAAAATCCCTTTTTACACGTTTTCTTTTAAAGTAGCTGTATCGATATGTTATAAAGGAAACAAATTAACTATTTTTCTAAGATTTAGGTCTAGTCTCAACCTTAAAGCAAACTGAATCATTCCCGCCTTTGATTTAAATTTTATCCAAGTAGTCAGACTGGCACAGTCGACAGCTAATTTGCTTTATCTTCTTTAAATTCGGGACTCAGTTAGCTTCAATATTTACTTAATTAATTATTGTTGGGGTAGCTATACGTAAGAGAGCCGACATGTGCCGCCTATGCACTTGATCGCTCGAGATATTTAGTGACGTCATATATTGTATGACATAATTGGAATTTAGCGTTTGAAAAGTTATTGTGTCATGGCGAGCTTGTTAAATGTGTAGAAGGCTAGATCTATATTCTAAGGAGGCTGAAGCAGTTGACGTCTTTGTATCGTACAGGTTCTTCCTGGATTATGCATTTGGAAAATACTGTGATTAAAGATATTGTTTCAAATGCATAGTTCAGTTATTTGCCTGAAATTCTTCGAAAGACTGCCGCAGATTGACTGGATCAATTTTCGGATGATGGATTTTCAGTGTAAAACTTCTGACTTTGAAAATTGTGCATTGAACTGGACATCGTTTGGGAGGATTTAAGGATAAATGGAATAATGATTAAAGGAATTTATAACTGAATACATTACTTAATGGCCGGATTCTTTCGTGCAAAGTAAGTTCTTTTTCTATTTTTCATTTTTACATTTTTCAAAATTTCGTTTGTATACTAGATCTAAATTGTAAATTCTATTTCAAACCCATTCTGTTTCTTACGGGAGGAAAAATAGCTAAGTGTAAAAAATAAGTGTGAAACGTCCCCACGGAATAACACGTGAAATTTCCCGAAAATCTTCAAAATAGAGAATATTTGGCAATGGCGACCAAAAGTAAACAACAGCGAATTCCCATAGAGAAACTGAAATTTAGTCGCACGGGAAAACAAGACGATTGTTTCAAAAATCCTTGAAATTCTCGAGGGTGATTTTTTATTTATTCACGACAACATGTTTTATGTTCTTTGATCCCAAAGTCGAGGTCCAAAATTAGGTGGGACAGACTATAGTACAAAAAGGTAACATAGAAATGAATTGTAATGTAGGGGCTTACAACAAATTTGTCAGGACACGAATTATAAGACCCAGGGAAGTGCCTACGCCTTTATATCTTGGACAATGAAATGGGTTCAATCGCTAAGGTGACTATTTCTTAGATTAGCTGACAAACGAAATAGAATGTCCTTTGTTAAAACGTATAGCTGGTGAGACCAAATATCTCATATCGTTGTCTAGCCTAAGTTCGTGGATAGTGCAAGTTCGTGGATTCCCCATTACAGACTCCAGCTTTGGAGCACGCGCGCACTAACCAACCGAAAACTGGAAGTAAACAAACCTTTGTCAACAACCAAAAAAAAAAAGTCAAAATATGCGGTTTAAACAGGTAAGAACACTAATAAAAGCCCAAGCATACAGAAATACCTTATATTTACTAATCCCAAATGGCCCCTTACTCGTAACTCCCTTAAATACCTTAGAATGACATTTTTATTTCCCAGATATCAACTCTTCTGCTTTGTTTACATTTTAACTTGACAGCCTCGTTTTGGTTTTTCATTACATTTAGGCCAAGGTTATTTTATTATGTGTTGATTAGTCCAAAAACCTTACCCATTTTTACCAAAAAGATAACAATCATTTTTTTTTAATTTTAGATAAATCCTCGTCTTTTGAAGCAGAAATACCGCCTCTACTCACCTACTGCCATGCACAATGCCTACAAATGTATAAAAGATGAAAATGTCGCAGTGTGTAGAGCTGCTAAGATTTTTGGAGTGCCTGAGCAGACCCTTAGGGACAGAATACATGGTAAAATTGATCCGGATTGTGTGACTACTGGAAGGGCCCCTGTTCTTTCTCTGTATGAGGAGTCTAAAATAGTTGACCATCTGAAAACGATGGTTGGGTACGGGTATGGATATACCAAACAAGAAACATCTGACATTGCCACTGACTATGCTATCAGATTAAGTAAACGAACCAAACAAACCCGCTTACTCTGGCTTGGTTTGAAGGTTTCAGAAACAGATGGCCAGATGTGAAAGTACACAAACCAAGAAGTTTGGAACAGCTGAGAGCAAAGATGGCAAATGAGAAAAATGTGAACACTTACTTTGACAATCTCAGGGGAACACTAGACCAGTATGATTTACATGACAAACCCCACCTCATTTTTAATATTGACGAAAAGGGTATCTCGTTGGACCATAAACCACCACATATTGTTCATGTACATGCTAATCCACCTGCAGTCACAACTGGAAAGAGCAAAACAGTCACTGTCTTGGGCTGCGGTAGTGCCAGTGGTGTGGCCATTCCGCCCTATTTTGTATTTGCAGGAAAGCGCATGAATCCTGACTTACTGGCGGGCAAATGTGCTGGTGCAGATGGAACAGTAAGCGAGACCGGCTGGTCCAATGGTGCTATCTTCAGACACTGGATTGGACATCATTTTATCAAGTACATTCCAGGTCGCACCAATGAACCTGTTCTACTTATGTTGGATGGTCACAAGTCGCATGTTTCTGTAGGGCTTGCAGAGTGGGCTCTGGAACTGAATATTGTCATTTTTGTCTTGCCTGCTCATTGCTCCCATATTCTTCAACCCTTTGATGTTGCCTGCTTTGGACCCTTCCAAAAACTCTATAACATCCAGTGCCACAAGTTAATAAGGGAAACATCTGCCACTATTTGTCGGTACAATGTGTGTGAGCTGGCGTGCAAAGCCTACACTAAGGCAGTATCCCCTGAAAACCTACAGTCTGGGTTCAGGAAGACTGGTATATATCCCCTGGATAAAGCTGCCCTACCTCAAGACAAGCTTCTACCAGCTGATGTCTACCAGGAGTCTTCAGAATGTAGTCAAGCTAGTGAAGCTTCTACAGTGGAAGGGGGCATTGAAGTTAACAAAGATGAAGGATGTAGTGTCTTCATGAAAGAAAAAGGGAAAGAACTTAAGAGAAAGAAATCAGAAACTGAAAAGCAGAGAAAAACAAGAAAAACTATGAGCAAAATAGTGTCAGGAAAAGAGATGTCTACAGAAAGTTTAATAGAGCAAATGAAAGAACATGAACTAAGTCAGAACAAAAGGAAGCCAGAACAAATGCAAACAAAGGAGAAGTCAGTTAAAAAATCAATGATAATCAAACTCTTGAACAAACAGTCCAGTCCAAAGCCAGGCCCTTCCACTGAGAAGTCTGCTGAAAGCCCATATAGATGTGAAATGTCTGACTCTGAGTCAGACAACATGGACACTAAGCCATGCTGTGTATGCAATGCACGCCAGCCTATTGAAATTTCTAGAAACAGGTCTGTTAAGTTTGTTGAGTGGGCTCAGTGTGATGGTAAACATGGCTGGATGCCCTGTTTACACTGGGTACACCTGAAATATTGTTGCCCCATAACTGAAGTTGCTGACGGTCAGAAATTCTACTGCCCTCACTGTGTTGACTATGAGGAATAGGCACTGACTTGTAAAAAAAAATCTTATTTATAAATAATTAACTGTAAATAAATCATTAATGACTATATTTTGTGTTGATGTTAAATGCTATGTAAAACAAACTTTTTTTCCTTAGCCTAATTGACAATTCTCGTGAGCACATAAACTGATGACGTCATCCACGAACTTGAACGAAAATGAAAGTAAGTAAACTAACTGACATGCCTGTTTTGTTCTGCACATTTCTGCAAGGTTTATGGTATTTTTCACGCATTATGCATGCTTTTGAAAAGGAAATTGATTAGGTATTTGATTGTAAGTATAAATTTATTGCTGTTTGCTAATTTTATTCGAGTATGAAATGGTTGTTTCTTGTATCCACGAACTATGACCAGACAAGGATATATAGAATTTTCCTCTGGCTACCTTGCCTAAATGATTCGTATACCAATGATTCCTAAATGACTTCTGTTGGAAGCTAAATAATTTCAGAGATCACACAATCAATAAATGTTTCGAACTAACGTAATCTTCAATTAATACCGATAAGCTCAAACTCCTATAGGCTGGAGGCTCTATACTTGACTGGTCTTTTTGTTGATGTTCCCGTCAGACAATGTCTTTGAATCAACATCATACGAGTCCTGTCGCATAGATGCTCGGCCTCTGTCCTTTTAATTGAAGTTACAACTCTATATAAATGTCCAGACTCCTGGATTACTCAACGCCTATATGCTATCATATGTAGCATTCAAGTACCCTATAGGTCTATCCCCGATGCCCTGGCTGTAAGTCGCCAATAATGCTGAACCGTCTATAAGCTGGAACTCTCCTACTATCTCAGTAGATTACCAAACTCTGGGTCTCTGTCTCAGCTTTCCGATGCTCAGTCTATATATTATTATTATTATACGAAATTTATATAGCGCCCTTTTCATGATCAGTTTCACGTTCAAAGGCGCTTTACATAGTTCAAATGCAGCCACACAGGGCGCATAATTCATTCTCTACTAGTACAATCACAGAGCGATCTGACCAGAGGGACAGAGTGAGACAAAGCCCCCTCAGAGAGATCAGAAATCAGGTAAGGCTTGTCCGGCTAACTTAGCCTAGCTCTTTGCGAATAGACAGCCTTATTCTTTAATGTGCCCAGTGTATAGCACTGATACACGCAAGGAAAGCCTTGGTTCCTGACCAGTACACCTCTAGTTGGGTGGGAAACACTGAAAAGCGTTTCTGAAAATTCCCGAGTAGATGCCGGGGATCGAATCCCCGACCTCAGGATTGGAAGGCCAGAGTGCAAACCACTGAGCTATCCGTCCACCGATAAATAATTTCAGAGATCAGACAATCAATAAATGTTTCAAACTAACTTAATCTTCAATTAATACCGATAAGCTCAAACTCCTATAGGTTGGAGGCTCTATACTTGACTGATCTTTTTGTTGAAGTTCCCGTCAGACAATGTCTTTGAATCAATAACATACGAGTCCTATCGCATAGACGCTCGGCCTCTGTCCTCTTAATTGAAGTTACAACTCTATATAAATGCCCAGACTCCTGGAATACTCAGCGCCTATATGCTATCATATGTAGCATTCAAGTACCCTATAGGTCTATCCCCGATGCCCTGGCTATACGTCGCCAATAATGCTGAACCGTCTACAAGCTGGAACTCTCCTACTATCTCAGTAGATTACCAAACTCTGGGTCCCGTAAGGTAAAACTCCTATGCGCTGGCCCTATAGCTCGAAACCTTGTTGAATTCTGCAACTCTTCTTTCGTCTATGAACTTCAAACTAATAATTTATCCGCCCTGACAGTGTAACTTCCTTATCAAGGTACTGGGATAAATTATTAGTTGAATCCTCGATGTGTCTTCATCAATCGCTGGATACCGAATGCCCTCTCTGTCATCAATCTACCTATTTATACCCCAGCAAACGTGCTATTTTTAGAACTTGTTTCTGGTTGGTCGAAATTTAAACATTGCGTTTTACAACAAGTACTTGCTGTATCAAATATCTGGTTCCCTTTACCTTTTGTCTATGACATAATGTGTGATGCTGGGATCCAGCTATCCACATAATGAACCCAAATCAGCCACAAATGACTCAAATTCTATTATTTACAGCAATTAAACAATAATTATAGCATTGACAAAACGAAAAGGGAGTCAAGTGTCGCCGTTTGGCTTGCTCAGTGTTTTGGGTATTATGGGTTCTATAAGGGGCTTGTCGGTGTAATGATGTAACACTGTAATTTGTAAATAAACAGACTTTAATTTTCAATGATATATATGAATGTATAATTCATAGATATAGCAGTTCTCAGATGTAATGGCAATGGTCTAACATCAATCTATTATATTGTATTATATTATATTAAATGTAATGTACAAACAAAATGTAAACAAACATGTAAAAAAACATTTGCGGTCAACGGCCGGAGGTCAGCTTAAACAATGGTACAAAGTAAACTTACAAATACATGAAAACGCAATGATATACCAAATATTCATTTGCATATAGGTCTTGGGAAAATAAAACACAATGTTTTGCAATGCATTACCTGCAATTTGTAAATAAACAGACTGTAATATTTAATGATATATATGAATGTATAATTCATAGATATAGCAGTTCTCAGATGTAATGGCGATTGTCTATCATCAATAGCCAATCGGCGTATACCAAAGACCTGAAACTAATTTACATAATAAAAGAGGACAGGTAAAGAGTGTAAACAGGTGATGTATTAGTAAATATGCTACGGCCTACGTCTGACTAGTATATAAAAACTAGTGACTACTGATATTAAAATATTCCAGTCCTTTGCAAATAATTATTATAGGAAATTTTTTACATATAGGACTTCTTTCTATGCGTATAAATATAGGGATTTTATAAGGCAACAACAATATTGGAACTTTTTCTTTTATTAAATTTAACACCTGTGACATATTACCACTCTCCGGAAAAATGTTGTCCTCAACATTGTCTATTATATACAACACATGGTAATGCCTGTAAATGGATGAATTGCATTAAAGTAAAAACAACAAAAACAAAAAAATCAGATTGATATGCGCGACTTAAAACGTACGCGATCACGAAGTAAATATATATCAGACCCGATAACATTAAAATATCAACGCGAAACAAGCACGGCTAAGCATTTTTTCAATATATATAACTGATCTACTGTAGGGCTCTACAACTAAATGATCAAGTAATTTACATACGTTACAAAATATATCAACGTAACTATCTATGTAAGATCTAATGGAGATTTTATAAATCTACATAACTATCAATGCCGTTGCAATTGAATAATTGTGAACACTTGTAGTCGCGTGAATTAACTCTGTATTCAACTTAACATATTCCATCTGTTTGAATATCCATTGGTTTATGAAAAATATATATACACTGTTCATGTAATCACTTAAGTAACCAGTCGTTAGAAGTCATCCATCCCGGTTTAAGTGTCTGTCTAACGGGTCTTGGAGAGGGGATAGGGCTTGATGGTTCAGAGTCCACCTCAGATCTCGGTGTTGAGCCAAGCTCTCCTGGCGCTCTTCTTGCGGGAATCCTGTATCGCGGCACACTTAACGATTGATCTAAGAAGGAGGAACTGTTGCCATGAGAAGCACTGTCATCACTGAAATGTGAATCAACGTCAGAATGTGAATCAGTTTCCTCTTCTGTTTCCGACGACTCAGGAATCTGATCAGATTCTATGCTCATAAAGGGCAATAAAAGGTTGCGGTGAAGAATGCGGGTCTTTCTGTATCGTGCCCCTTCCCGCTTCACTTCATATACTGGGAGATCCTCATTTGGTTGGCTGACCACAGTATACGGGAAATGTTCCCATTTATCGGCCAACTTATGTTTTCCTCTGAGTGAAACATTACGGACGAGAACAAGATCTCCAGGGACAAGAGTGAGACTTCTGGCATTTCCATCATATCGTCTCTTGTTCCTCTTCCCTGCTTCTTCTGCACATTTACGAGCTGTTTTATAAGAGCTGTAGAGTCGTTCTCGCAATTTGGTGACGTACTCAGTGTGTGACGCTGCTGACATCTGGTCGTTTGGCAACACTAGGAATGCATCGATGGCCAACCTTGGGTGTCTCCCAAACATAAGAAAGTGTGGGGAATACCCAGTGCTATCATGGTTGCGTTATATGCGTGGACCAAGGTTGGGACATGGGCTTTCCAATCCGACTTTTGGCTTTCTTCTAAGGTTCCAAGCATCTTCAATAATGTTGCATTGAAGCGCTCTACTTGGCCGTTTCCGATCGCGTGGTATGGTTTAGTTCTGGACTTGTCTGTGCCAGTAATAAGCTGAGCTCCTTGATGATATTGGACTCAAACGTCTGGCCTTGGTCACTATGTATTCGAGCTGGAAATCCGTAGTGGACGAAGAACTGGTCATACAAAATCCTTGCAGTTTTCTTGGCAGTTTGGTTTCTTGTAGGGAAGGCTTGAACAAACCTGCTGAAATGGTCAGTCTTGACTAAAATATTTTCGTAGCCTCCTTTGGAACGCTCAAGTGACAAATAGTCAATGTAGACTACCTCCATTGGTGCCATTGTAGAAATAGGGATCAATTCTTCAAGACTGTTTCTGGCTTTCCTTCGAATGCATCGTGGGCAATTCTTTACTTTGGAGATGACAAAGGAGTCCATCCATGGCCAATAAAACCGTTCTCTTAGGAGAGACAACGTTCTGATGCGACCTTGATGCCCTAGGTCGTCGTGCAATGCCATGAAGATATCATCGCGAAGTTTGGTCGGAACAACAAGTTGGAGTCTTTCTTGCCCCGATACACAACCTTGTCTATATAGGACGTTCTGTTGTAACCTTCGTTTTGACCACTCCCGCAGATATGTCGAAACAGTTGCAGCGTTGGAACCAAATGTCGTAGACTTTGGTTTAGTTCCGCGACGAATGTGCTGTACCAGTTCCGAGATAACTGGGTCACCCAACTGTGCCTTATTCCGATCCTTAGAACATAGTCCGTAGGCTAGGACCGCATCATCTGGCACAAATTGTTCAGAATCATCTTGTGTTGTTGTGTCTGGATCCACGATGGTATCAGCCAGTGCAAGGTCTTCAACTTGTGTTGCAAATGCAATTGCCTTAATAACGTCTGGTCCAACAATTGTGGTGTCATCCGTGTTCTCTGGAGTCGTGGTTTGTTTAGCAGATTGCCTGGACAAAGCATCTACATCGATGTTCTTCTTGCCGCTTCGGTAATCAAGACGAAGATCATATTTGCAAGACTAGCAATCCAGCGTTGACCTGTGGCATCTAGCTTAGCAGTAGTCTTTGAATAGGTCAGTGGATTGTTGTCTGTCAACACGAAACAAGTACTACCGTAGAGATAGTCGTGGAATTTTTCGGTGACAGACCATTTTAGAGAAAGGAATTCTAGCCGATGAGCTGAGTAGTTCGTCTCTGAAGGCTTCAAACTGCGACTTGCAAATGCAATCACCTTGTCAACTCCGTCTGATTCTTGATATAAGACCGCCCCTAGACCAAGTTTCGATGCATCCGTATGAAGCTTGAACGGCTTGGAATAGTCGGCATGAGCAAGTATAGGTGCTGTTGCTACACTCTCTTTAATGTTCTCGAATGCCTCCTGTTGCTTCGGACCCCATTCAAAACGTTTTCTCTGAACCTTCTTTTTGTCCTTGTGTGTGTCTCCAATCAGTAAGTCGTTTAATGGTCTGGCTTTTCTGGCATAATTTCGTATGAATTTTCTGTAATAGCCAGAAAATCCAAGAAAACTTGAAACGTCCTTAACTGATTTAGGGATAGGCCATTTCAAAACCGATGTAACCTTATCTGGATCTGTTCTGATGCCTTCTTCTGATACTAGATGACCTAAGTAGAGGACTTCTTTCTTAAAGAATTCACACTTGCTTGCTTTTAGCTTTAAGTTGTGCTCTTCAAGGCGATCAAACATAGCTTCCGGGCGACGAATGTGTTCTTCGAAGTTGGACGAATAGATGATGATGTCGTCGAGGTAAATAAGGCATTTTTGGAGATTCATGTCTCCCATACATCGTTCCATAAGGCGTTGGAACGTTGCTGGGGCATTGCATAGTCCAAATGGCATCCGATTCGCCTCGAAAAAACCCAATTTACCGACCTGGAATGCAGTCTTTTGCTTGTCTTCCCCCCGTAATTCGACCTGCCAGTAGCCTGCCTTAAAGTCTAGTTTACTAAAGTATTTGGAACCTGCAAGTAGGTTGATGGTATCATATTTGCGTGGAATTGCGTAGGCATCTTTCGTTGTGCGGCTGTTCAACTTCCGGTAATCGATACAGAACCGATTAGTACCATCTTTCTTTCTAACAAGTACTACATTCGATGAAAATGGGCTTTGTGATGGTCTTATAGCTCCCATAGCTTGCATTTCATTTAGATATTCTCTTACTTCTTGTATAAGTGCGGGTGGAACTGGACCATAAGGTTCTTTGAAAGGTTTTGGATCTTCTAGATGAATTTCATGTTTCACTTTGTCTGTATGTCAAATATCTAAAGGTCCGGAAGAAAAAAACACGTTTCCATTTGTAGAAAGTATCTTTGACTTCATCGAGTTTTCCAGCTGGTACATTGGTAAGGTCTATCTTTAGATCTAATATAAGTTCATCAACGTTTTCTTTATGTGTTTCTGCATTTTCTCTTTAAGGTTGTTTTCGATTTTTTTCTTCGGGACTCCATGATCGAAGTACATTCACTTCTTGCAGTTCGCAAATGACTGACTTTGGCTGAATATGGACAGTCTTGGCTGACATATTGTATAGTCTTACTGGGACTCTTGCGTTTCTACCAGGCTTATTTAATTCAACAACTCTTTGGCAAACATCTAATCTGCTGGAGTTGCGCTCAGAATTTTCAGTGACTGCTGATTCAACATCGACTTGTTTTCTCACCATGCCCGTAACTGTTCTTGTTTCGAAAGGTCTAATCTGTATATCTCTGTGATTTGTAGATTTTACAAGTCCAATTGTTGGTCTTATAGATGCAACAGCCGAATGCCATTCCTCTGGTAGTTCGTCTGAATCTAAACTTGGAATGAAACGGAGAATGTTTGTACCAACTATAATAGGTACCTTGATGTTGTACTCGGTGTCCGGAACTATGAGTATTGGTACTGGTATTTCTGTATCTGTTGAATCGGGTATTCTAACTATTGCTTCTATGTATCCAATGTATGGAAGTTGTTTACCATCTGGACCATGCACTTCTAACTCTTCAACTGTATGCGGTTCTGGTCTTGGATCTTAGTTCTTATGAAATTCTTCCGATGCTGTAGTAATCATTGATCCCGTATCTACCAAACATGGCGTTTTGAAATTGTTAATGTAAACTATAGATTCATTTGCTTTACCAACAAGTCGTTGAAATAGATCTATTTTCTTCTTAGGGCTATGTTTCTTGATGTCTTCCATCTGCCCTTCAATGGAGACATCCTCTAGTTTGACCCTTGTTTATTCTGTTGTTTCCCGTAATAGTATTTTGTGCCTTGGTTTCGACTTCTGTCTTTCTGTGTTTAAGTCTCATCTTCCCATCAACTTTTGGGTTTTGGTTCATCATTTGGTCTCTGTCGGTTTTATTTACTTTGCTGACCTCTTGGTCTATCGTATCTATGTTCTCTTCTTTCTTTTGTATCTTTCTCTTCAAGCTTTCTCTATAAGACTTTCGTTTTATCCTTAAGTGTGTTTAACAATTCACTTAGTTTCTTTAAGACATCCGATTCAGTATTAGACGTATGTGGATGATGCTGCACTTGATTAATCTGTTTTCTCTCTGATGCTAATTTCAATTCATGCTCTTCTGCTCTTGCCTTTCTCCGCAGTATCTCAAACTTTTCTCCACTTTCAAATGAATTTCTTGTGGCATTCTTTACTTCGGTGCTATACAGTGACCTCCAGAATTTATCTCGAAGCATATCGCTTCTCTCTTCTACGGTCATACTTCGCTTTGTTTCAATTAATTGTAGAATTTCTTCCAACCGTAAGCCCCACTCAGCAATTCTTTCACTTGGCTTCTGTTCGGTGGTGAAAAACTCCGTGAATATAGTTTGTTTACTGGATAAATTTTCAAATATATCCTCTGTTCGTTTAATGATTTGTTCTGGTGTAGCAGTTGGTGACATATTTATTAATACTTTCTTCGTTTGACCTTTCAGTGACTGCCTGATAGCCTGAGAAATCAAATTCTGTGGGTATAACTTTGATTCACATAAACACCTTATCTCACCTTTCCATTCTTCTAAATTTACTTCGTTCTTAAGTTTGGGACTAGAACCGGAGAAGTGACCTATTTCTGTTTTTTTTCTGCACTATTGTTTCTCTTTTCGCATCATTTCCAACTATCACTTCTACTACTCTACTCAACATCTGTTCTTTCTGCTTTAATTCTGTTTCCCTCTTTTTCAATTTTTCCTGCCGTTTTGTCATTATTTCTTCAAAAGTCTCCATATGTATCACTTTAACATCTTCCTTTTGTAATTGCCTTTCTGCAAGCTTATGCTTCTGTAACTTTTCTTCAACTTCTTTCTCAGTTTCTTTTAATTTCTTTTCTCTGGCTGTCATTTCTCTTTCTTTACTGATCAATGTATCTAACATCGCTTTCTGCGACTCTAGTTCTATTATGCGTTGCTGTTCCTCCTCCTTCAAATGTTTGTGTTGGAGTTCTTCGAACTCAATAAGCTCTTGAAGTTCTTGCTTTCTTTCTAACATTCTTTGTGAAGTTTACATATCTGGTTTTACTTTACTGTTATTTGGTATGACGTTTTTCTCGTTTATGTTTCTGGTAAAATCCTTCAGTTCACCTCTCACTATTTCTGCATCTCTGTCTTCTTTTACTGTCATAAGCTGCGATCTATTTTGGTAATTGTGTAACTGTCGTTCCGTGTTGGCATAAATGTCTTTTGATAACATTCTTCCTTCTACTCCATAGTCTGCAACTCCACAAGTCTCCTCTTGTAACGGCAGCTTTTTATACATGTCATTATCAGTTCTTGTTGCACTATGACGTGACCTTTCGGGGTTATACATTTCTTTGCTTCCAACCCTTTGTCTGAATAACATATTTCCTATGTTCTCTTTGTTTCCGTTTGCAAAACGACTATAATTATACCCTGCTTCTCTTTGCAGTTGTATATCTGATACACCTGTTCTTCTATTTTTGTCCGTGTTCAAGTTATATCGTATTCCTATGTGTTTAGATATTTCGAAGTCTTGATTTGAAATTATATCATTTGGCGTATCTCTATATATCACATTTCTATCTCTTGTTAATTTCATTTCATTTGCAAATGTTCCTTGTCTCGAAGTGCCGCTATTCAAGTTTCTGTCTTGTATATTCGCTCTGTAGACATTTCTCTCTCTATTCGCATCTGTGTATTGTGTTCTGTGCGCAAAACTTGTTTGTTTTACATTTGTCGGTGATTCTTGAAGCTGTATCCTGTTATTGTCATCCATTTGATTAAATAAGCTCTCTGCTCTAAGTGAGTCCAATGAAGCATTATTAACATTTATCACATTTGTATCATTTGGTAAATGTATATTTTCATCACATATTGTCTGCTTATTTAACACTGCTAATCTTTCTTCTAGAAGTTGTGTTTCATAACTTATATCAATAGCTTCTTCTTGCGCTTCATTTCTTTCTACTGGTAATCTGTCATAACCATAACTTCTTCTGGTTCTCTCGCTTCTGTCTCTCTTTGCTTGCTGCTGTACATAACCCATGTAGCTACCTTCATCTATGTGTTGTTGTAGTATAGGCCGATTAGTATCTGGTTGGGTCTGACTTATGTTAGTCAACCTTAACCTTGTTGCTTGTTCTGGATTACTATGATTTGTATATAGTCTGTAATCAGTTTGGTTTCTCTGATGTTGTGTTTCGTCTAAATGACTATGAACAATGCCAGCTACTCTTTGCTGGTTTCTTCTCATTATCAGCAGCCTTTCCCTCTGTGTCTGAATGTTTGTGATTTCTTCACGTATCCTCTGTGTGTTTCTTTCCAATTGTTCTGCTCTTAAAGTTCTCTCCCCTTCCAATCTTGCTTGCTCTTGGAGCAATTCTCTCCTCCTGTGCCTAAGTTCTCTTTCACTAATTTCTGGTTCCATATTTCACTCTCTGGTTTATTTCACTATAGAAGATCTCAGATGTATGAATATTCTGTATTCACAAACTTTATTTCATTTATTTCACTTTCCTTTTTTTTTCAATGTATCCTATGCAATTTCACTGTACTCTTTTCAATGAAATTCACTTATATATTTCATAAACATCTATTTCATACATATGATTTCACTTCCTTCTCTATATCTGATACTATGGCTTCACTTCAACACACAGCCCCTATATTAATATACTTGTTTCAATTCACTCGTATTAAGCACTTTATTGTAGTTACCTTTCACTCCCTTCTCTGTATCTGATTATATAGCTTCACTTCAATCCACTATATTATTTCACTTATTTCAATTCACTTATCAAAGCATTTCACTGTAATTACTTTTCACTTCCTTCTCTGTATCAATCACTTCAAAACACAGCTACTGCATGAATACCCTTGCTTCAATTTACTTAATGAAATACTTCACTGTAAATACATTTCACTCATTTCACTTATAGTTTCCCCAGGTATTCAATTCATCTATCTTGTTTCAAATCCTTCTCTATATTCAGTAATATTGTTTCACTTCAACTGCACATTATAATATAAGCACTATCATATAATTCACTTTTCATCCATAGGTTTCATTCAGTATCAATATTCATTCAAACAACATTCAATATTTATAAGTTTCACAATATATTTTCACACTATATTTACACAATATATCTGTACTAACAGATAACTATCTCCACCTTATACCAAGACAAAATCTTAAAACATCAACACCATTAAACAACACACTTAACTATAGTTTATGCACTTTATTCTTTTACTTATTATCTCCCTTTGAAAGTGTCTCTTCACTTGAAATGCCTTTCTTGTCTGTACTTATTATCTCCCTTTCCTTTACTTGTACTATAATCTATCACTACCTAATTATTACTCTATACTTCTAGTATTACGTCTTACTATAGTTACTCCCCTTATTTATATTGCCTCCATTTACTTTCAGAACTCAGCAAGTTCTGAATTTTTATTTTATTTATCTTCTTTTTACAAATTTACCACTTCTATGTTTTATAATATTAGTTTTATATTGATAAATGTTACTGATTTAAATTACATCAGAAAAAATCTCAGCGGTTTTACCGGGATTCGAACCTCGGACCTCTTGATTCACAGTTTATCACGCTACCGACTACGCTATGGAGGATTTAGATAATATAGTGTCTACACTATCGGATTATCGGGCGCCAGGGGTGCAACAAACATTTTCTTCGTTTATAAACGTAAATAACGAAAATTAACCAATTGTTTTAGGCGTAATACGAACGAGAACGAATTCTCAACAGGTCTGAACTGAAAATAGCCGGGTGTTTGTATTTTTCACTAATAATTCAGAGGAAAATACCGACGCGACTGTCGACAGTTTACTTTGCAATTGAAAATATCATTTTCATAATTGCAAACATGTATTGTTCATATAGCAAAACGAACTTTGTATTTCTATCTTG
Organism: Mercenaria mercenaria; assembly: GCF_021730395.1. Taxonomy (NCBI): domain Eukaryota; kingdom Metazoa; phylum Mollusca; class Bivalvia; order Venerida; family Veneridae; genus Mercenaria; species Mercenaria mercenaria. Next base: position 9,994 of record NW_026460079.1, on the reverse strand, counting down.
CTAAATGAATGAACTCTTCTTATCGGAAGAATGTAATATGAATTTTCAAACTTGACGTATTAGGCATACAATCATAAAGGAAACTAGGGCTGTTGGGTTTTTTCTCATGAAAGCCTTTCTATAGGAATCTATAGAATTTTCTAACAAATCTGGATATATTTGTTTTATCCTATAGTACTTCTACCAGTTACAGTATCAATGACACTCTACATTTAGTATGGTGAGTAGTAGAAGTAAAAAAGAAGACTTTATGATACCAATATATAATATGATAAATAATATTGATAGATATATCTTAATGATATGTAAACAAGTTGTAACCCAATTATTAAGATATGTCTGTGTCAGGATACTGGTTATATGACCCAGGGAAATGCCTACGCCTTTAGTATCTTGAACAATGGTTTGGGTCCAATCGCTAAGGTGACTATGTCATAGACTAGCTGAAAAACGATGTAGAATGTCCTTTGTTAAAACGTATAGCTGGTGAGACCAAATATCTCATATATAGAATTTTCCTCTGGCTACCTTGCCTAAATGATTCGTGTACCAATGATTCGTAAATGATTTTAATTATGAGCTAGACGATTTCAGGGATCAGGCAAATCACTAAATGTTTCAGACTAACAATTTTCAATTAGCTCGAACTCCTATAGGCTGGAGACTCTATACTTGACTGGTCTTTTTGTTGAAGTTCCCGTCAGACAATGTCTTTGAATCAACACCATACGAGTCCTATCGCATAGATGCTCGGCCTCTGTCCTCTTAACTCTATATGAATGCCATGACTCCTGGATGCTCAGCACCTATATGCTATCATATGTAGCATTCAACTACCATATAGGTATATCCCCGATGCCTTGGCTGTACTTCGCCAATAATGCTGAACCGTCTATAAGCTGGAACTCTCCTACTATCTCAGTAGATTACCAAACTCTGGGTCTCTGTTTCAGCTTCCCGATGCTCAGCCTATATATGCTATCGTATATAGCATTCAACTACCCTTAAGGTAAACTCCTATGCGCTGGCCCTATAGCTCGAAACCTGGTTGAAATTCTGCAACTCTTCTTTAGTCTATTGACTTCCAAAGTCTTCTTTTTAATAATTTATCCGCCCTGACAGGGTAACTGCAATAGTCTCCTTATCAAGGTACTGGGATAAATTATTAGTTTAATCCTCGATTTGTCTTCTTCAACCGCTGGATACCGAATGAGCTCTCTGTCATCCATCTACCTATTTATACCCCAGCAGACGTGCTAATTTTAGAACTTGTTTCTGATTGGTCCAAATTTAAACGTAACGTTTTACAACGAGTCTCTGCTCTATCAAATATCTGGTTCCCTTTAACTTTTGTATATGACATAATGTACGAAGCTGGGACCCAGCCATCCACATAATGAACCCAAATCAGCCACAAATGACCCAAATTCTATTATTAACCACAATTCAACAATAATTATAGCAATGACAACCTGAAAAGGGAGTCAAGCACTATTTGTGCTTATGTGTTACGTTATCAATATGTTAAATATACAAATTATTCTGACAGTCTGCACTCAGTAGGTCAAATGATTTGTATATACCTGACTGATTTTAAACACCTGTCAATTTTATTAATAATATCTGTCATGTGTTTACGAATTGGATAGAAATATCCGTCCCGAGGGCACCTGCGCATTGGGCGGTAATGAGGCTTGCCGAATTACTGCCCATGCGCAGGTGGCCGAGGGACGGATATTTCCATCCGATTCGTAAACACATGACTTATATTTTTTTCTTGCATATCGTCTACATGTTAGCATTTTATTCTGGCAGATTATTTTTCTTGCATACCGTATTTTGCAAATAAAAGGTAGAAATATTTTCTTTGTAGCACTCTTTCTTATAGTAGAGCGCGGGAAATTAACGTCCGTAAGCAGAAGTGACGTCATGATGTTTTGCATTACGCACAATAACAAAGTTCCACTTAGGTTTTATCGTTTGTAGCGTAACGTTATGTTCTTATGGTAAACTAACGTATTTTGAATCGAGAAATATACTATAAGGAACAGAGAGAAACTATCAAGGTACCTGCTTTTTTCGTATTTTTACATAAACAATATATTATCAGTGCATGAACGCATGTCATTAACAGCACGAGAGTCATCTGGCATTTGGGGTGCCAGATGGGTTTTGCCGGCATGCACTTATTACAAAAGGCTTAGCAACAATATATACATATACATATATCAAAAATGAAAATAATACCACTCCGTTGACCAAGTCCACTGTGAATAACAGAAAACACACACAATGCCATCTAAAATGTCACTGTCAAAGTTCATAAAACATGGGTCTTCCATCCAATGTAGAGCTGTGCTGTACCATGGTATGCGTTTTTTATGCCGGCGTACGCTCTCCGATGAATGCACTAGCTTGGGTTCGAACCTTTGTGGAGGTTTTCATGTACATGGAGAATCCTTTGGACCCATGATGCTGATGTATGAAACGTTTGTGTACCGGTATCTTCGGTTAAAACAGCTGTTATCTGGTTGCCAGATTAATCATCGTTAACGACTGTCTTCTCTTACCACTAGTTGGGCGCCATTGTCGCAGTTTGGCTTGCTCAGTGTTTTGGATATTATGGGTTCTATAAGGGGCTTGTCGGTTTTATGTTGTAACACTGTAATTTGTAAATAAACAGACCTTAATTTTCAATGATATATATGAATGTATAATTCATAGATATAGCAGTTCTCAGATTTAATGGCGATTGTCTATCATCAATCTATTATATTGTATTATATTATATTAAATGTAATGTACATACAAAATGTAAACAAACATGTAAACAAACATTGCGGTCAACGGCCGGAGGTCAACTTAAACAATGGTACAAAGTAAACTTACAAATACATGAAAACGCAATAATATACCAAATATTCATTTGCATTTTTTTGTGTGAATAAACAGACTTTAATATTCAATGATATATATGAATGTATATTCATAGATATAGCAGTTCTCAGATGAAATGGCGATTGTCTATCATCAATTGCCAATCGGCGTACACCAAAGACCTGAAACTAATTTACATAATAATAGAGGAAGGGTAAAGAGTGTAAACAGGTGATGTATTAGTAAATATTCTACGGCCTACGTCTGACTAGTATATAATAACTACTGACTACTGATATTCAAATATTCCACTCTTTTGCAAATAATTATTATAGGAAATGTTTTACATATAGGACGTCTTTCTATGAGTATATATATAGGGGTTTTATAAGGCAACAACAATATTGGAACTTTTTCTTTTATTAAATTTAACACCTGTGACACAAGCACTATCTGTGCTTATGTGTTACATTATTAATATATTAAATATACAAATTATTCTGACAATAGCCCCCTTCTCAAGAAAATACTTCCAGTTTTTCAAAATCTTAAGGAATAATTTGTGTACAAAATCTCCTTTTCTTTTTACTATTTCTCGATTTTTACAAATCATGTATTACTGCTATCATTAAAATACATTCAGTAATATACTGATTAAATTAATATCAAAGATCAAATAATGTATCTCTAAAAGACTCAACATAAAGTATATGATTTCAAGAATATCATACGTTCATCTCCTGACCTTTTTATTTTATTATCATCATGAATGATATTCATTTATTTCTCTGATCGTAAGAGTACTTGTCATCTTTTCTGTTGACATAATAATTGTTATCACCAAAACCTCCTTTTACACGATAGCTTCTGTCAGACCTTCGTATAAACCCTTTACCGAGATCATTTCTCATGTCATTTTGTCTCCATGACTTCTTATGCTCAGATTTATTTGAGCCATGGTCTTTATAACCCATATCATCTCGTCTGTTAACATCTCTATCTATGCCCTTTCTGTTAGGCCAACGTAATCCTCTTTCATATACTTAATAGATGGTCTCTCATGATATCGGTTCAATCTTCTATCATCACAATTGTGTGACTCTGGTCTGTCATCAGATTGTCTCCAGTTTCTTTCTGTTCTATCATGATGCCTATATTCTTGCAAACCATGTCTACCGTTACTGCTCTTTGATGCCATGTCGGTCTTAACTTCCTGGCATACATCACATGACCGGCAAAACCTTGTCACTTCTTTTGTTATGCCTGGCCAGTGAAAACTCGTTCGTATTTCATCAACTGTCTCTTTAGCTGATAAGTGTCCCCCAACTATTGACTTATGAGCTAATGTCATAACACTTCTCCTGAGCTGTGTTGGGACTGTTATCTCTTTAACAATTCTACCCTTCTTCTCCTCGAAGAGTCTATATAATACGCTTTTGCGCACTTCATACTGAAACCTGAAACCTCTTTTTGTTTTCAGTTTTGCTTTATCTGTAGCATAAATCCAAAGTTTCTTTAACGTCTCATCATCTTTCTGAGCAATTTTCATTTGCTCAACATCAAACGTTTGCTCTTTGACATAGCAAACCTCAGACGGTTCCGCACTTTCTACATTTATTGCATGCTGTGTTTCCATCATCCCAGTTGCAGCAATATTTTTGCCGAATGAAGACTGTCTTTCATCTCGGGTTTTCCAGTTTATGTCTGGCTTATCTGAAACTCCTTTAATATTACCGATTATCAAATCGCATATCATGTTCGGCACAACCCTTGCCTCAATTTTACCTTTAAAATATGGTGTATCAACCTGTATCTTTGCTGCAGGAACTGTCCTTGAACGTCCATCAATTGCAACCATAAGGTACCTCTTATCTAACATTTGATTCTCTGATACAAGATCTTTCTTGACAGCTGCCAATTCACACCCTGTATCTCTCAAAACTTGAACTTCTTTATCACTTATATATCCTTTCTTCAATATCAAGTTCCTTTCACCGTTTGTTGAATCAATGGCACAGGTGCTTGCTATGACCGAAATGGATTTTCCATATGCTAACATAAGCTGTCCATCTTCTATGCAGTCTTTTAACCGTTCGTCATCTAATGATATTGCTATAACTGAGACTCCAACTTTCCTGTCATCAGACTGCCTGTTTTTGTGCGCTTGGCCGTCCTTTCTCCAGTCTGTGGGTGTAGAATCTTGCATTCCATGCCTATTTCTCTGTCTTTTCTCATAGGATCCCCTACTAGCTAAAGCAGCACCGCTTATTTTGCTATTGGATAGGTCTCTGCATTCCCTAACTATATGAACTTCCTTATTGCATATAAAACATATGGGCTTTTTAAAAGCTGGCCTTTCTCTTTGTGTAGGCTAAGACACTGGCTGAACCTCGGTCAAAGGCTGTGGCTCCTTGCTGCATGGCAAATTACATTTATTCATCCGGTTAGATGTGATAGAGCCACCATGAGCTTCAATATATTGTTCTGCCAACTGTGTAATCTCAGCTCTCGACTTTGCAACTCTTTCCTTTAAGAATAAAGTAAGGTCCTTGGAACAAGTTTGGATGAACTGTTCTCTGATCATAAGGCCTTTCAACATTTCAAACATATCGTCAACTTCTGCCATTTCCGTCCATCGACTGAAAACCTGTCCAGCCTTGCCATAAACTGAAAAACAGTTTCAACACGCTCTGGCTTGCATTCTCTGAACTTAAATCTAAAACCTTCCTCTGTCAACTGATAACGTTTTAGCACTGCTTTCTTCAATGCAGGGTAGTTATTGGCTTGGTCTGGAGGCATGCTTGTATATACATCCAGGCCTTTTCCTGTGAGTAATGAGCTGAGGCTCACAGCCCATGTCTCTTCTTTTCATCCCTGGCTTTTTGAAAACCGCTCCAATCCCTCGAGTTATGCATCCATATCATCTTTACTTTCATCAAATTTCGGCAGCCTTGGACGCAGTGTTTTACTGCTCAAGTGCTGAGCACCTTTATCAGCTCCTAAAGCTCCGTCTTCAGCCTTTAGTTTTAACATTTCAAACTTCTGTGCTCTCAAAACTCGTTCTTCCTCTTTTAAAGGGTTATTAATAAAACCCGGCCCGGCCATGCCCGGCCCAAACCACGGAAATAGCCGATTCCGATTGTACGGAAACCACCGGAAACTTACGGACGGAAGGCTAATATAATTACGAATGGTGATACCGTCATCTTAATCAAGGCAATTATGTGTATTTTATTTCATAATTACAAAAGTAGAAGCAAAGTATTTAATATTGATGATACGTATGTTTGATGAAGTATTGCACTTGACATAAGCAAAGACCTAAAATAACAAGATATTTGAATCACACTCAATCAAAGATGTAATACGTTCGGCAGTCGATGTGCCATTTTGTGTACCGGACAGACACGAGATAGCAGTTTGCAGGATACTTTCAACAGAACTGGACAGGCTAATTAAATGTACGTCGTTATTTCACACCTAATGATGTGACACTAGGTTGTGTAGTAAGGCGAAGGGGTCTATACCGTGCACTGGAAGTATTTTTAAAATTTGGTTGCCCGACCAAGATAGCGTTTTAGCATATTAAGTATTAATTTAATGAAAATATCTTGTCTTAGGGAACATATGAATATAAAACTCTTATATTAAGGTTGTCAAAGACTTGCATTGATAAGTACACATTTTGCGAAAATTAACTAGAAATGTAAGTTTATGAAATTATTATTATACTCCTTTTGCCTATCTCGGTTGCGCAACCAAGATAGATCGAAAATAGATGAACTACGAAGCTATGCGCTGTTTTCATACTTGCCATTTGTTTCAGGTTGTTGAAGTATTCAAATTTGAATATAAAACTAAATAAACTAATAAATTATATCAAAATCTAAAAACATAGTCCACTTTTTACATTTTTTTTCATATTAAAGGGAGGCAATTACAAAATTTCATAAAAAATATCAAAGTAAACATTTCCAGAAGAGGTATAACTCTATGTAATAGGTCTTTGTTCCTGAAATACAAGAAAAATGAAAAAAATATATCATAAAATGTTGCTCAAATGATAAATCATATGATTTAGCTTTAAACAAAACCGGGTGATTTTGTATGGAGATGATACCCGGAGTTACAGTAAGTTGTAGAAATGAATGAACTGGAGTATAAAATATGAAAGATCGGTCGAAAAGTTTCGAACCCGGACCCCCCCCCACCCCCTCCCCCGAAACATGTCCGCTCAGTCTGTTTAAAACAAAACAATAAAAAACGGTAAATATCTAATATGGATAAATGGGAGGGTAGTGATAGCAATGAACTTTCATGTTTTTAACAATTTACTGCTATAGTTATTTTTGTTTTTAGATTATTTATTTTTTTATTTCTCTTTCTTTTATATTTGAAATAATACTAGCATATCTTTTTAACACATAATTAAAAAAAACCGGTCCGGTCGGACTACGAACTATGCTTTTGCTATGTGCTTATACAACTATTCACACAATGTTAACTTTTTTGTTTTTAAAATGAACATTTTAAAGCATGGATTACAAATGTGTGCAATTCAGATGTTAAATTATTATACCCCACACAATGTCCAATGCACTTTTCCCATTAGTTTAACTTGAATAATATATCATAAGCGTTTTTATATCTCGTGCGCAAAATCGTTATTTTCAATTTCTGCGCATGTGATATTATACAATAATTGCCTTTTGGTGAGGTCGATATGACCGCGCCATGAGAAAAACCAACATCCGCCCAGTCTGGTCAGGATCCATGCTTTTTGCTAACGGTTTCTCTGATCGCAATAGGGAGCGGTGGTCTAGTGGATAAGGTGTTGGCCGCTCAATCCAGAGGTCGTGGGTTCGAGCCCCACTGGGGTCACGACCATGACTTCTCATATGACACCAGTCCCTGGTTTTTTCCAGGAAGCGGACTCGAGGGTGGTGACAATAAGCTTGAAGCTTTCATCACAATCGAGCTAAAACAAATTTGTATAAACTAAAAACTAATCGCAATAGACAATGTTGGTTTTTCTCATGGCTTGGCTCATATGTGGATTTATCGGCCTGATAAAAAGCAATATAAAACCTCGGGCGAATTTATCGACTTGATATCGCTTTAAACAGGTCGATAAATCCACATATCGGCCACACATAAAAACGACAATTGTTTTATTATCAAATCCAGCCTACTCATAAGTATAAACATTAGATACAAATGTCTGCAGCCTTAGGTCATCTTTCGTGGTTAATTGTATACGACGTCGCATTGTTTTAACGTAATAACGTGTGGACGTCACAGCTGGAGGTCAATATGTGTGTTTGGCTCCGCCTTCGAGAAAATACGATTTTTTATCGTTGAACATGTGACTACATCTAGAACAATGGAAAGGACTATAAATATAGATTTAATGATAAAAACAATAATTTCATATCACATGCGCAACAACGCTATTTTGTTTTTCTGCGCATGTGATATTACATTTTCATGTCTCCCTATGAGAAATCGATACTTTCGTACTGATTAAAAGACGATGCGCTTATTTATACATAGGGTGAACCCAGCCTATTTTTCTTTTCTGCTTTTGAATTATTTGTTCGAAATGCAACATTTTGAAAACAATTTTTCATCAAATATCAAACTGAAACTATCACCATCAGATTGGAAATTAACTAACTACTAACTACTAAGAAAATGAGTGCTCTCATTATATGTTTCGTAGTTATCGCCGCTTTTCGAATGTTACTGCTGCTGATTTTGTTGAAGTATGCCCATAAATACAGCGTTATGTAACCTCAAGACTATAGATACCTATCAAAAAGTAATGATTTTTATACAGCAAAGTCGCGACAATTTCTAAGTGCTTACTAGTAAAGCCTCCTTAATTCTGTCTTCATTATTTGGTAAGTAATAACTTTTTTGATGTTAAATAAATCATTTCATTATTTTTTCGGTATAATAAAATAAATAATGTATTCCTGAGAGAGTGATCCCTCAAAATAACTCTATCCGTGACTATATATAATATTTTTCAATGCGACAATTGTAAGTTACTTTAGAGAAAGAATTTAGTATTTAAAATGTAAATGTATAATAAAATGTTGACGAAAATGGGCTTAAAATCCTAAAAGGCCACAACAGGAAATAATTCTTCCCGGCTAATTCTGACTTTTAAGTTGGTCGGGACTTTGATATGCACAATCAAAATTTTCCTAGCACCACAGCATAAAATGAACCTGATAGTCATTTTATAATTTTATTTCATTCAAAAACATTTCAGGAACATTTTCAGAAAATAAAAGATACATACTAAGTGGCGAACGATCAGTAAAATGTTTAATAAGAAGTACTATATTATGTTTTTCATTACGCCGCTTTTGTGTGTAACATGTATTCAGGGATACACGCGTAACAATAAAGATCGGAAAGAAATCGAAAATGGCTAACAAAATAAGAATATAATTAAATGAAATTTATGCTGTTGTAAACTTTTTTGTGGTGATTAACTTATTTTTCCCTTAGATACAAGCATTTGTATGTAAAAATTGAATGTGTAATAGCTGCGCGTGAAAATAGGGTAGGAGAAAATTAAGACAATACCGCGAAAACGAAGAAGGAGATCCCTGTTTATTTTTCGCTCATATTACAATTCAAATTTTTTTTATCATAATTGTATTTGTGAAAAAAGAACACACTACTTAGTCATTCCGTTTGAAAATATATAGGTTTCAATTGGCCTGTTATACCAAATGAAACATAATTACTTTTTGGATATAATGGAAACCCAAAAATATAATTAATCTCCGTAAAACAGAAACGTCACAACTATATATATTTAGGGTTGAGCTAAAATGTGATTTCTCGACGCGATTTTTCGTAAGGAGTACGAATTTTTCCTTTTCAATACAATGTAATATCGGGTGAAGATCAAAATTTTACTATTATTTAAACAAGTTATGAAGGATGCAACTTGTTTTTGGAAAATCCCGCTCATTACACTTCCTTTACCGTAAAGTTGAAAAAAAATTGTAAGGTTAAAACTTTTCTGAGATGCTTTATGGATTTGGCCACAAATGGGGAGTTTAACAAACCAATCATAGCTGAAGAATTACACTCA
>NW_026460078.1:0-72881 GCF_021730395.1 Mercenaria mercenaria | reverse complement strand
GATCTTTCGTAAAAAACTGCAAACTATCGTACAATTACTCGGTATACAAAAGAAGAGCAACAGTTTTATTTGCATAATTACAATAGGTTTGGTTCTACCAATGAAAAACTCACAAAACATAAGGTCTCAGAATGCGACAGCATTAAAGCTGTTCAATATAGATCCAAGTACAGTTCACTTCCGGTGTGGTCACGTAACCATAGTAAAGTAAGCAGTGTTAGAGTAAATCGTCTGCAGTACATTGTGATATTGATAAATTTACAAAAAAAAATCTTAATGAAGAAATTTGTGAGATTTGAAGAAACAACATCCATTCAAAGTTTTATTTTGCTTTTTCGAGACTTATTTGTAAATTATGATTAGCGGGCTCAAACGATTCTTCAGTTGTTATGTATCAAAAATGCCGAGCACTAGCAAACTGACTGAAAAGGCATTCTGTATACAATAATATATCAAATCAACCTAAATAAATTGCAAAGTTTTGCAAGATATGTCTAACCATTGAAGTTTCATTTTTAAGTATCTAAATTCATAATCTGAAAGTGTAGAGCATTGGTAAATATCCAAACGAACCTTAACAAGTTTTTACTTGGTCTTTTTCACGAAACAGTGTGAATCGTTCTGTATATTGAGTGCAGTTAAATGGTAATTTTGTTCCCATTTAAAAGATTTCTTTTTCGCGTCGAGTTTTGGTTCACCAACTAATGTGAAATACACTCGATGACTGCTTCCTGGAAACTAACCAGTACTCGCACCGAAAGAACGGACTGTTGGAGTCACGGTCAAAATCCGCTGATAGGGTTCGACCCCGCGACCTCCGGTTTACGAGACATCTGTACAAAAATGAAAAAAGGTAAAATTTGTATCTCGATTCTACTCTATATAGTTTTGAACTAATTTGAATATAACTTAAGTAAGTCAGTTTATTCAGAGATTACTTGCAAACTTAAAAAAAAAAATATGTTAAAACATTATAGCAACCTGTCGAATATGAAATCGATTATCGAAAGTGCAAAGGCTATGCCACAAACTGCAATGTACCACAATATATTCAATTTGTGACTTTCATCGTACGTCAATTCAGTCGACTAAGTTCAAGAGATACTCAGAATACTGCGTGAACAAACCTATCTCAGTACTTGTTTCTATATATTTATACAGGAATATTTTAAAAATATGGGGTACCGTGTGTAAAACTTTTCAATATTCAACGCTGCATTCTTCGTGCGTAATCGGTATCCCGACCTATCCTATTTTTTTTTACATGACCCTAAATGTTTTATGGCCATTCTATTCTTTAAAAATTGTCAGTGATATTAGAAATTATTCGTATTCATTTTTTTTTGACATAAAAATAATTTCCGTAAAGTCTCATTGAACAAAAAAGTATAAAAAATCCTGCCTTTTTACTACCTATTTTTTTAGGGATGTTACGGACACAAAAAATTATTTAGGCTTTGGGAATGCACAGGTGAAACAAAAACTCTTTGAGGCCTTAGAGGAAATTCCCTTTCTTCGAAATATAACAACTTTTTGGACAAAACGTGATTATAAAATAGTAAAATAATGATAACGATACAAAATATCGGGAACTAATTAGAAGGCTCGTCAAAACAACGCTATGTATAACGACTTCCCGTGTACAAGTTTACAAATTATATTAAGACGTTTTTGCAACCAGAAAAAACACGCAGTTTTAACCCATTCATCAAAGAAGTTCCTCGCGGGCATCATAAAGTTCAGTGTTTTCTTTTACTAAATTCTAAATATGTAAGTTGATATCGACACGATATCATTCGTAATTATATTAGCCTTCCGTCCGTAAGTTTCCGGTGGTTTCCGTACAATCAGAATCGGCTATTTCCGTGGTCTGGGCCGGGTCGGGCCGGGCCGGGCCGGGTTTTATTAATAACCCTTTTAAAGTTCATTCCTTTTCTAAACGTTCCAACTCAAATAATCTTTTCTCTTTTGCCTGTTGTTCCTCATAATGCCGTAACTTCTCGGCCTGTTCAAACTAAAAAAGTCGTTCTTCTCAGCTTCCTGAGCCTCAAACCTACGCTGTTCATCATCATAACGCCATCTTTCCTCATCTCGCCTCAGCATACGCTCCTCACGTTCAGTGTACTCCTTTTCTTTCCTATCTACAAATTCTATGAGCTCTGAACCTGACAGGCCCAAACGTTCACCCATCTCAACGCATTTATCGTAGTTCATCTTGAGCTGGAACCTGTTTGGAACCCAACTATAGGTAGTTCAAGAACCGTTCGACTAATCTGTCTTTTGGTATACTGGCACAAACGTTATTATAACCACTAGTCTCTGTACATCCTTGGATATAGATCCCGGACGAGCCCCCAAATTGTCAGGATACGAATTATAAGACCCAGGGAAGTGCCTACGCCTTTAGTATCTTGAACAATGAAATGGGTCCAATCGCTAAGGTGACTATGTCTTAGACTAGCTGACAAACGAAATAGAATGTCCTTTGTTAAAACGTATAGCTGGTGAGACCAAACATCTCATATATAGAATTTTCCTCTGGCTACCTTGCCTAAAGTTCCCGTCAGACAATGTCTTTGAATCAACAGCATACGAGTCCTGTCGCATAGATGCTCGGCCTCTGTCCTCTTAATTGAAGTTACAACTCTATATAAATGCCCAGACCGCTGGAATGCTCAGCGCCTATATGCTATCATATGTAGCATTCAAGTACCATATAGATCTATCCCCGATGCCCTGGCTGTACTTCGCCAATAATGCTGAAACGTCTACAAGCTGGAACTCTCCTACTATCTCAGTAGATTACCAAACTCTGGGTCTCTGTCTCAGCTTTCCGATGCTCAGCCTATATATGCTATCGTCTATAGCATTCAACTACCCGTAAGGTAAAACTCCTATGCGCTGGCCCTATAGCTCGAAACCTTGTTGAATTCTGCCACTCTTCTTTAGTCTATGAACTTCAAACGTTTTCTTTTTAATAATTTATCCGCCTTGACAGTGTAGTTGCAATAACTTCCTTATCAAGGTACTGGGATAAATTATTAGTTGGATCCTCGATGTGTCTTCTTCTATCGCTGGATACCGAATGCCCTCTCTGTCATCCATCTACCTATTTATACCTCAGCAAACGTGCTATTTTTAGAACTTGTTTCTGACTGGTTGAAATTTAACTATAGCGTTTACAACGAGTACTTGCTCTATCAAATATCTGGTTCCCTTACACTTTTGTATATGACGTAATGTGTGATGCTAGGATTCAGCTATCCACATAATTAACCCAAATCAGCCACAAATGACTCAAATTCTATTATTTACAGCAATTAAACAATAATTATAGCAATGACAACATGAAAAGGGAGTCAAGCACTATCTGCGCTTATGTGTTACGTTATCAATATATTAAATATACAAATTATTCTGACAAAATTGATAGCAAATGATGGAAAGTATCATAAATGCATTAAGCGAGATGCGAGATGTAAAAGAATGTGTTATGCCAAAGGGGAAAAACATATGAAAAAAGCTATCAACAAATTCCTGCCTCAGATAAAATTTGGACACGCCTATTTAATGACAGATTTACTTCAGCCACGTCAAGTAATATCATGGAATCAATGACTGAGGACGAAGCAAAATCTTACACCTTCAAAAGCTTAAAATGAAACTAAATGCTCAATACATAGACAAGTTTCGTATAATTTAATCTAGCCGTAAAGGAAACACTGACTTGTTAATTGTCACATCACTGAAGCTGGAACACGTAATAAATTCAGCAGCAAGATTTAAAGAAGCACTGTAGTCTGCACAGAGAGAGACTGATTTAAGCGTTGGTGAAGATACAAGTCGGACAGTAAAGTTAGTGTTATTTCATGCAGCACTTATACTCAGAACCTTTAGAAGTAAATGCACCGGAATAGAGATCCAGCCTCTTGTTCCAACAGATATTTGTAAAGAACAGGAAGAAAATATCGTCCCTAGTGAAATGTATTCCTTTGTGTCATGGGTAGTATTAGACGAACGTTCTTCATCACCTGATACTGTCGACATGAATCAGATGAAAGAGAGAAACCCAAATTTGCATTCGAAAAATACTGTTTATCTGTCAATACATTATATTAAAGGCTCTAGAGGCAAGTATAGAACGCCTAATCATGTAGGTTTAGTTTATACTAATTTGTTTTAGCTCGATTGTGATGAAAGCTTCAAGCTTATTGGATTCACTCTGGAGTCAGCTTCCTAAAACACCAGTACTAGTGTAATATGAGAAGTCATGGTTGTGACCTCAGTGGGGCTCGAACCCACGACCCCTGGATTGAGCGGCCGACACCTTTTCCACTAGACCACCGCTCCCCTTAACTGTAGGTTTAAGTCCAGCAAATTCACCAGCTGACACAATCAAAAGATGCAGTCGTTTTGATTAATAAAAATCGACATGGAATAAGTTATGAAGAGATGGAGCGTATTTACTAGGGATGGGAATGAAATATTGAAATCAATATTCGAATATTCGGTTTGCCATATTTGAAAATATTCGAATATTCGGTTTGTTTAATAGAAGATTAAAATACTAATTAAGTGATTGGCACATATACAATATATTCCATTGTTTAATACGTGAATCATCGTAATAAATATGGATTGTTGGATAAAATGGCAACTGCTGTTTTTTTCAGTCAAGATACGAAAAAAAAAAACATTGACAATTTCATTTACAAATGTGGATGCATAAACGAAAGTGTCAACTTTTAGTCAACTGTAGCTTATACAGCTATAAAAAGTATCACAATCATAAACGTAAGATGGTAACTGCATATTTTATCAAAAAATATACAAAGAACTTAAACTTGTTACATAAAACAGGCGCAAGTTAAAATGAACAAAAGATAAAAAGGCATCACATTTGCGCCTGTTGCAAACTGTTAATCCATAACGATGACCCCTGTCAATTATTCATTGCAATTTTCTTGTTAATTGGACAAATTTTGACACGCATCACATTTACGCCTGTTGCAAACTGTTTATCCGTCACGGTGGTCCCTGCTAATTATGCATAGCAATTTTCTTGTTAATTGGACAGTTTTTGACACGCGATAAACAAACACGACATAACAAACGGGTTTATTCTGCATAATTAGCATGCTTAGATTACTTAAAATCAACGATACCTGTTTTGAAAAAAAAAACAAAAAACTATACACTAATTTACGAATATTCGAAAGTGATTTTCACATTCAAGTATTCGGCCGATTTTCGAATATTCGAATATTCGTTCCCATCCCTAGTATTTACACAAGCTGGGCTAAATCAACAGAATGAAGAAAAAAATGGCAGTACCTTCAAACATTAAACCTGGATTAACTGTTCGAGCAGCAGGTGATAATTTCCACAGCGCTACAGAATCACTTGATGGTAAACATCTAGATATTGTAAACATGGTGTTGTATCAGACTGATGGTAATAACGACAAAATACAAGGTGAGTTTGCCCCAAATGCAAGACCATTAGCTGAGAGAAGTAAAACACTAAAATGTGAAGACAAACGAATGCTCTTACATGCCATGTCAGTAAAACAACCTGGTCCATTACATTTACTAGGAAAGGTAAATCTAAACTGGTTCTTCTCCTGTTCTGAAGCACACAGAGACGCAAGAGTATTGGATATTGCTTACACAGACGTTAGACTCATGCATATGAAATCATTCGACGTGCTGAATGAACCTCTTGATAATTAGCTACCAGATTGGACTATGTATCACGCAAGAGTAAGTAAAAGGACAATGTCCCAAAGAAAATAATAGGTTATTGTCCAATGTTTCCAGCGTCTGACAATAATGAAAGTCTTCCAGCACATGTTCAGAAATTAGAGCTATCCACAGTAAGGCTCAAATGATACAATGCAGAAATATGGACGAGTTTGTTAATAATGAAATTAAGATGAACAGAGGGATGCATTATATGGGTGACATTGGTAAATGCTTGGAAGAGAGTGGATTTGAAGATATTTTAGTTGAGGCGAACGTCAAAACACGTAAACAGATAGAATCGGTAAATATTGACAGTTGAAATTTAAATACACTGTCCTAGTTGCGGATGATAACCAAAATGAAGAGTCAATCAAGTCAGCAGAAAGGGCAACACGAGGACAAGTTCAAATGCAAGAGATACCAAATCCAGCATCGGAAACACCATTGTCGAGACAAACAGTAAAATACCTATCAAATCCAGATAATGAGCTGAATTTAGCAGATTTTGTTTTAAGAAAATTGGAAGAAAAGTTGAAAGTGGACTTGTCGGATGAAATGACAATGTACCTTGCTGATGCTTTCAAAGATCCAAAGAAAGCTGTTCAAGTTCAAAGAAATATATCAAAAGCAAGGAGTGTCTTGAGTCAGACCATTAAGAATGTTCATCCTTATAAACTATGCTGTGAGGGAGCATAATGTTGCCAGTTTAGTACTTTGGAGTATTGACTCTGATGTTGCAGTTATGTGTCCTAGAGTATCATTACTTCTCGGAATCAAGATATTCTTCAAGAATGGTTTTCGTCAGTTGAAACGATTCATTCCAAAGCATGATGAAGCGTGAGAATTAGGAGAAAGTCGTTCAATGGCTCTTCCAGTTAAACACGCATGAAGTGGTTGCTACTCACTAATTCATTCTATGGAAGAGGAAAAATACACGCTGGGGTACCCCTTCGTTACTTGAGGGTGTGATGGAATTTGGTGAGGATTCCATACAAACATCAGATATTGCAAAATCGGCTGTGACACGAACAGTGTCTTATTCATATTGTGCTAAACCGACAGATAATATACGAGCTGTTCTCCAAGAAAGATTTTTCCAGTGAAATACTTCTGCCAACATCAGACGCATTGCATGAACACATGAGAAAAGTTAACTTCTAGTCATATATCTGGAAATCAGCAACTAAGCCGTTCTTAAACCTGCCATCATCACTTAATGCTGGTTGGACTCATGACGAAGAAAGGCATATGGTTCCCATTAAAATGACTCAGCGGCCTGCATCTGAAGCGCTACTTTACCAGATGTTCTTGTAACACTGACTGCCTAACAAGGCGATGCAAATGTTAAAAGAAAGACTTACTGTGTACTGATGCGTGTGTATATGACACGGAAATTTGCATAAACTTGATAGAATGTGTTTGTGCGGAAAGTGAAGAAGATGGCCAAACTGAAAGTCTTTGTTAACAATGTCATGTATACTTATGTAAAAGTAGAGACATTCGGATGTTGATGATATTTTGATGATGATGATGATGATGATGATGGTGACTGAAATTATTTAAATATATAACATTTCAGCAACGGAATCTCATTATTGCTGAAAGTGTAATATAATAAGAAAATTAATATAAAGAGATTGCCAATACTTTACAGTTCTTATTAGGGAGAGGGGCTACTGGGACATTTAAAGAACTACTACGGTATACTTTCAACTTATGAACATTTTTGTTAAGATCAGATCGATGTTAATGTATACTGAAAATCAAACCTTTACAAATGTGTAGATAATTTTATTCAACGTTAGAAAATAATTGTTTCCCGTACTATTCTTCAATAAATATTGTAAAATTTGAAGCATGAGTTACTGCCCCTGTAAACAAACTTGACCACTTCCAGATCTAACATCCACCTTAAATCAAAGCACAATGATCTATAGTATTCAAATATACTATTGATCTTTTATACCTGATGGGTTGAAAGAGAATCCATTACATGGCCCTTTGGAAAGTTAGCCCTTGGGCTATATGGCATACTGTGTTCACACATCGGCGAGAAGCTATAGACAAGATAAAATTGAACAGTCAAAAAAGTTTTATTTCCCATTTTCCATTTTTGTTTTGCTTAGGAGGCTGACAACCGAACACATTCGTTCACTTTTGAAAAGCGTTCGTTTACACCATTTCAAGCCATTTTATTTTTATGGTCCTTACATCGTATAATTGTGTATCAATAATAAAGGTACTGTTTGCTTGTGTACACAGTGATTACTTGTCATATACAACACTCTGATAAGGTAATACTAGTCTGGGTCCCGTTAAGCAATTAGAATTTCTGTAGCAAGGACGGCTTGATGATAAAATAAAAAAACAATCTAGAATTATATGTGATTTGTTGCGTTTTCACCTTATTACCCTTTTCTCCCAAGCTAACTTTTATCTAAAAATGGAAAGCTAGAGAAGATTCCATGAAAGCATTAAGCACAGCCAGAGACACACATTCCAAACATCAAGTAGGCCAACTAGAGACACACAATACAACCATCAAGTACGCCAACCAGAGACACACACTGCACCATCAATTAGGCCAACCAGAGACACACATTGCAACCATTACGTAGGCCAACCAGAGACACACATTGCAATCATCAAGTACGCTAATCAGAGACACACAATACAACCATCAATTAGGTCAACCAGAAACACACATTGCAACCATCAATAAGGTCAACCAGAAACACACATTGCAGCCATCAAGTAGGCCAACCAGAGACACACGTTGCAGTCATCAAGTAGGCCAACTAGAGACACACATTGCAACCATCAAGTAGGCCAAACAGAGATACACATTGCAACGATCAAGTAGGCCAACCAGAGACACACAATGGAACCATGAAATAGGCCAACCAGAGACACACATTGCAACTATCAAGTAGGCCAATCAGAGACAGACACTGCGACTATCAGAAAGGTCAACCAAAGACAAACATTGCAACCATCAGGTAGGACAACCAGAAACACACATTGCAATCATCAAGTAGGCCAACCAGCGGCACGCAGAGCAACTATCAAATAGGTCAACCAGAGACACACAATGGAACCATGAAGTAGGCCAACCAGAGACACACATTGCACCATCAATTAGGCCAACCAGAAACACACAATGCAACCATCAAGTAGGCCAACCAGAGACACACATTGCAGTCAACAAATAGGCCAACCAGAGACACACATTGCAACGATCAAGTAGGCCAACCAGAGACACACATTGCAACGATCAAGTAGGCCAACCAGAGACACACAGTTGAACCATGAAGTAGGCCAACCAGAGACACACATTGCAACTATCAAGTAGGCCAATCAGAGACACACATTGCAACTATCAAATAGGCCAACCAGAGACAAACATTGCAACTATCAAGTAGGCCAACAAGACACACATTGCAACCATCAGGTAGGCCAACCAGAGACACACATTGCAACCATCAAGTAGGCCAACCAGCGACACGCAGTGCACCTATCTAGTAGGTCAACCAGAGACACACATTGGAACCATGAAGTAGGCAAACCAGGGACACACATTGCAACATCCATTAGGCCAACCAGAAACACACATTGCAACAATCAAGTAGCCCAAAGAGAGACACACATTGCAGTCAACAAGTAGGCCAACCAGAGACACACATTGCAACCATCAAGTAGGCCAAGCAGAGATACACATTGCAACGATCAAGTAGGCCAACCAGAGACACACAATGGAACCATGAAGTAGGCCAGTCAGAGACACACATTGCAGCTATCAAGTAGGCCAATCAGAGACACACATTGCAACTATCAAGTAGGCCAAGCAGAGACACACATTGCAACCATCAAGTAGGCCAACCAGAAACACGTTTGGCAACCATCAGGTAGGCCAACCAGGGACACACATTGCAACCATCAATTAGGCCAACCACAGACACGCAGTTCAACAATCAATTAGGCCAACCAGAGACACACATTGCAACTATCAAGTAGGCCAACCAGAGACACACATTGCAATTATCAAGTAGGCCAACCAGAGACATACATTGCCACTATCAAGTAGGTCAACCAGAGACACACGTTGCAACCATCAAGTAGGCCAACCAGAGACACACATTGCAACCATCAGGTAGGCCAACCAGGGACACGCAGTGCAACTATCAGGTAGGCTAACCAGAGACACACATTGCAACTATCAAGTAGGCCAACAAGAGACATACATTGCAACTATCAAGTAGGCCAACCAGAGACACTTTGCAACCATCAAGTAGGCCAACCAGAGACACACATTGCAACCATTAAGTAGGCCAACGAGAGATACACATTGCAACCATCAAGTAGGCCAACCAAAGACAAACAATTTAACCATGAGGTAGGCCAACCAGAGACACACATTGCAGCTATCAAGTAGGCTAATCAGAGACACACATTGCAACTATCAAGTAGGCCAACCAGGGACAAATATTGCAACTATCGTGTAGGCCAACCAGAGACACACATTGCAACCATCTAGTAGGCCATCCAGAGAAACGCAGTGCAACTATTAAGTAGGCCAACCAGAGAGTAAATTCATACAGAACTCAAGTAAATAGTGCTTATTGATAAAAGTAAAACATTCGTTTTATTTTATTTATTCCATTATTCGATATACGGTATACAAGGAAAAGAACATGTCACTGGTTGTAGGTGTGGGTGGAAATATTTGGCTCTCGGGAATTTGTTTTAACAGTCACTTGACAGAGCCTCGTTACCACCTAAACAGTCTCCCTCGAGCCAAATATTTGTACAGTGAAAGATTCGTATATTGATACGTCTTTTTTGCCTTATGACAAAATTTGTCCGCTTTTTGACATTTTAAGTTTATGACGTTAAGTACTATTAGGTTATTTAACATTGTTCTGTACAATACGGTGATATATTTGGACGAGTACCCAGCTGAGAAAACCATATTGGACGAGCTGGGTACGAGTCCAAATATATCTCGTACGGTACAATGTTAAATAACCTTTTTATTCTATATCTATTTTATCTTACTATAATAATAGTTTAAATTGAAAATGTTTTACTGAATATTGTATTCCTGCCTTTTCTAGTTTTTTTCCCAGCTTGGTATGAGTGCAAATATATATTATACAGAACAATGTTAGACCTTAAATAACCTTTTTATTCTATATTTATTTCACTTCATACGTAATATTACGTAATTCATTGAATGTTGTTTTTTCTGCGTATCATCATTAAAAAAGTATATGGTGCAACCTCCCTACAACAGCCCTTTGGCGATTTGGGTGGTAATAATACTTGGCTGAGATATTATGCCCACAAACAAAGTTTGGTGAAGATCGGATGAAAACTGTTCGATTTAAAAGAGCGGACAGGGCTAAATTCCCCGTTTTTCGAGTAATTCAAGGACTATAATCAAAAGTGCCTGGTACAATTTGGCTGGTTATCGAAATTGGCCGAGATGTAATGCCCACAAACATTCTCAGCAAGTTTGGTGAAGAGCCGACGAAAACTGTTTTATAGAGCAGACATGTTTTGGATGCTGACCGCCCGTCCGCAGCCATTCATAATCTTCTCCATTTTGTTTCTTAACCGTTAAACAAAACATGCTGAGGTAGGTAGCTATTCAGATAGTCAAGGCTGATACCAATTTTTAGGTTTCGTCCGGAACGGCTTCTTTTAGCGACTTTTCAAATATTCCAACATCTGATGATCCTTTTTACTGTATTTCTAAGTTTTTGATTATTAACGAACGTTTTAATATCTAAATCAGATAGCATTGTTATCCCTTGGTTGTAAACAAAAAAACTCAAATTAAATCCAGATTTCAAGACGCATAATCAAACTCTGTACACAGAGCGCCTACTTCATCCGATTTACATTCGGAACATTTTCACGCCTTTCGGGCTTTATCGTATGTTTAACATGGGACTGTTGAACCGTCCAAATACAGAAAATACAGGATTTTTGTACGCGCGTGCGTCCAAATACAGAAAATACAGGATTTTTGTACGCACGTGCATCCAAATACCGTAATATATTGTACGGTCACGTGTTGCAAATGAACGTTCGCGATTGGATAGATAAAATAGGTATAGAATAAACAAAGTTATATCATAACATAAGTCGATATTGTTGAAATTAATATGTTATATTTCCAAATGTTCAGAAAATATCAAGGTGGCTTTAGAAGTTTCAAACCTCAGACTTTCTTTCTTCTGATAAAGTAGATAAAATCGACAACTTTTAGAACTTTTCCAAACGGTGTAAGGGAGGTAATTTATCTCGCTTTTGGACAAGTAAGATTAAAGGGCGATAATTGATATTGCTGTTTTAAATAATATATAGCCTAACGAACTTCTATAAAATGTTCAGCTAATATGCTCCATAATGTTACCTATTCATGATGTATATCTAGTTGTAAAAATGAGTTTACAATACTACATAAACATTCTCTGATAATACGAATGTATATGTTAGATCTGTAATTTGAGCAATATATTCGTGTGAAAATATCAGATTATTGTTTTCATTTGAAAATGTGGATAGTACAGAAAAATATTTGTTGAAAGAACCAGTTAAGTTTCTCAGACAAGTCAAGATAATTATCTGATTCAAAGATACTGTTTTATTCTTTATTACAGTCTCATCTATGTACAAAAAATACAAGCACATAAAATAATTAACACATTAAAACCATCAGTACACAGTCATTCAAAACATTAGAATTATAAGAGACTATTGTTATACTACACTATGTCTATCATTCACATGTACATATAATTACAGTGATAAAACCAAGATGTTGTTGCTAATCGCTAATAAAAAAAAAGCAACAACGGCCTAAAATTACATTGTAGCACAATACAACTGTCCATAAGACAGCATACTCTGCCTTTCTCAGTGCTTGACTCCGAACCACAGCATTGTCATTAAAAGGGGCTTACCTCCCTCAAACATATAATCAGAGCTGGAGATTGTCTATCCTTGTGTAGACTTTGACATTAAATAACTATTTTAAAAGTTAAAAGGGCATACCTCTGTCAAAATTCAATCAGAGTTATGGTAATTGTTTCTCCTAATGTAGACTTTGATAGTAAATAACTATTTAAGTTTCAATTCAAAAGCTATGATAGAAACTAGAAACATAGAAATCTGCCTTTATCAAAACAAAACAAAACAAAAAAAATCGAACATAACCCTGTCATAGTTATCAGAGTTATGGGGATTGTTTCACCTGGTGTAAACTTTGGTAGTAAATAACTACCTAACTACTTTAATTTTCAGAGTAACAGGGTTATTTGACTTTATCAAAAATACTAAAAATTCTAAGTTTAAAAGACACTTGACTCTGTCAAAGTAAAGTTCAAATCAGAGTTAAGGGGATTGTCCATCTGGCGTAGACTTTGATAGTAAACAACCACTATACTTGTTGTATTTAATATGTGATGTGAGTAAAATTATTTGATCAATAGTTAATCATGACTTTTAATATGACTATCAATGCTTTATCCATCACAAAGATATTATGTTGATGTCACAAATTAAGACAAAACCATAGCGCAATATAGATTAATCAGTCTGCGTTATATATTTTTCATTAACAGCGTATTCATCTCTCATTTACATTTAAGTCAGTGACCACCAATTCAAAAAAGTACAGGTAACTTACTATGGATAAGATAAGTGTATACCTGAGAATAAGGTAATGTTTGTCCATTCTGATCGCTCTGTCAACAAACACGAGAAGTGATTTTATTTTTAAATTGCTTTTTACTGCATTTACGGTATTGTGGAGAATGTTCAGCACCATGGGCATCGCAGGGATAGACAGGAAGAAGGTCATTGTAAGGTTTAGTCTCGCTGTTGAAAGGGCATCCAGCTGGTTGTGGCTCAAAAAAGAGGAGTAGAGCAACCACTGCCTCGTAGTGCCTGATCAACAATCGGACCCGCCGCCTAATTAAAGGGTCGAAACGCTTGATGACGGGCGGTTCCTGGCTGAGGATGTCAGTGGCTGAAGCGGTACAGAACCGTATTAAACACACTTTTATTATACATTTTGACAAAATTTGCTACGTTTTATGTGTTTATCAAACGAATTTCTCCCACCATGCTAACGATACACATTTACATATATGGCTAACGTTCAATACCGATACATTACGAACATGCGCAGGAGGTTAGAGAAAGAACAAGACTGTCAGGTTTCCTTGGCTACTCAGTCCACATAGTGTTTCCCAACAGTGTGATAAAAAAGGTGAAAAACCTAACATCTCAAACCTTAAATACCTTAACTTCATAATAAATATACACGCATAAACTGTGGTGCAGAAAGGAAGATGTTGGTAGGGTTAAAACAAGATAAAAGCGAAAAGATTCGTTCTGGGATTATGATTATGGTGTAAACATCAATGTAGCCAGTGCTGATTTGAATCCGGACTCCGCTTCAACACTGACTACTTGAGATGGTGATATGGTCCACTGACTGTTCTAGGGAAAAACGATTTGTTTTGTAATGATCAGATGTAGTAGCTGGTATCTAAAATGCTAGATGATTGTATTGTCTGGACTGTCTTGTGTAAGTTGTCACAGATTGCTTAGGATCAACATGTACATGATAGTAAACTAATTGTGAAATAAGTCTAAAATATTTTGTTCCCTAAATTGCAAGTTTGTCTATATCCTTCCGATGGAAAGGATCCCATACGCTGGAACAGTATTATAATCAACAGCCTTTATGGAACTTTTAGAATAATGTATGCTACGTTTCTGACTAGCTTTACCAGGAAAAATATCATGTTATATCAACACCCAAATACTTGTAGGTGGCTTTACTGACAACAGAGGCTGGTTGTGAAAGGTGCAAACTGTATTTATAGGTTAACCAGTTTATAGGTTCACATTTTAATGTTCTTGTTCCCTGCCAAGGGAAAAGTATGTTCGTTCTTTTTCACTGTGAAATTACCACATATATATTTTGATAATATTGGATTAAATCACGGAAAATTTTTAGTAAAAGAACATGTTTTAGAGAAATCTTCATCTCTGTTACATTATATTTTGAAAAGCAATGTATGCTAAGAGTCCTAAATGTATAATTTCAATCATATAATTTTGACATTGCTAAGGTAAATGTGTTGAACATTCAATGTATATCAAACAGAAGACATGCGTTATAAGTGCAAAATATACACACTTGATAAAACTGCGAGAATGTTGGAACTTGAAACATACTTATATGTCAGAAATACGCAAGCAGTATTAGTTTGATGTCTAAATGATTATGTTCATGTTTATTTAAAATCATACTTCTGTCGTATTGTAAAGGTCTAATTAGGTATGTTTTCAAACAAACTGAAATTATATGTGGTCATTACTATGTATAGCATTTATGCAATAGTTTCTATTTTTTTTACATTTCCATTTGATAGAAATCAGGATAATTCAACAATCTGAACCAAAAGTAAAACATTAAAACAACACGTAGTTTCGGAGTCCTTTTTTTTCATTGGTGCTCTGTTCAGATTTTTTTCCCGATTATTTCAGCGTGACTGCTGTTGTATGTAGCGAACGTGCGAAGGACTATTACCGGAATGATGTGGACTGTAAGCTATGCAGTGAGAACAGCACTAGGAATGAAAGGTCTTCATTATCAGTATGTAGACAGACAGACGGACGATGTGAATTCGGATGTCAGCCTGGCTACTATGGTGACACGTGCATGAGTCAGTGTAGCAGTACATGCTTTGGAAACACGTACAGTTCTATAGATGGTAAAGAAAATCGGGTTTTCTACATATATTTTTTTCAATGAGCTACTGAAATATAGTGGTGAAATATATCAGGACATTTCAGCGAGCAAATGAAACTATGAAATATATGTAATGCGTTTAAAAACCATTTGAAAGCCTTGAAATGAACATGGAAATATCTCTCGCTCTTAAACTATCTAAAACATGAATGTTTTTAAGCATCTCCAGTTAAAAAAAGGACCGACCAAGTGCTAGTTATTGGTGTATGTCAAATAGGAAAACAAACCTTTTTATCCTTCCTAGGACATCGGTTTTTAGCTTTCTCAGGACTTGTTTTAAATATTCAAACTTGAACATCTGTTTGAGCTGAACAAAACGCGCGAGTGTAGCCAGACCGGTTCTACTCCTACTCCTCATTTCTGGAACACCGACTGTCAGAGACCATGCAACCCCGCCTGTTTTAGACCTGTAGATCTAGATAGAAGAGTTTGTAACGAGACTATACTGTTTGTGTTGTATAATTCAATTATTCAAAATTCAGGATCATTGCAGCAACGGTTGTGTTCTTCCTGTACTTACGGGATCAAAGTGCACGGCTTCCTGTAGTAAAGGTTGTGTTAAGCGCCAGTGTGGCCAGACTGGTTCCTGCCTAAACAGCTGCACTCCTCATTTCTGGGACACCGACTGTCAGAACCCATGCAGCCCCAACTATTTTAGACCTGTTGATCTGGACACAAGAGTTTGTAACGAGACCACTGGTTTCTGTATGCATGGATGTGTGAACAGTACATACTGGGATAGTAACTGTAGTACGGAGTGTAGCCGAAATTGTGCTACCAGAAATGTGATTATTTAACAGGTGCCTGTATGGTGGCTGCGTAGATGAATTTGAAAGTCAAAATTGCGCAGAAAGAAGTAAGTAGGAGTACATATTCTTCAGTTTAAAGTCAGTTTGATGTACGCTGCGTTCAAAGCTTTTTTAATATGCAGGCTCATAATCGTTTGGTAAATTATTCATAAGGCTGCTTTGGTAGTCTTTATGTAAAGCATCGACTGAATCAATCTAACCTTTCTTTATATAAGAGGACATCATTGCCGAGCGGTTTAGGAACCTGGCTTTAAGACACTTGTCCGTCAGCGCTGTGGGTTTGAATCCTTGTTTATGGTGTAGAATTATTTCATGTTAGAAAGCTTCCGAGTTGGCTTGCGGAAGGTCGGGCATCTACCCAGGTGGTTCTACCCAGGTGTAAGGTCATCCGCCCGTGCCTGAAATAATGCTCAAAAGGGTACCTTGTCCTTGTTCCTTATGCTACCATCAAAAACCGAAAAGTCGCCATATAATTGTGTCAACAAAACAAAAATATTAGTACTATTAGTAGTAAAATTTATAACTGTAAAGGGAGGAAACAGAGATTCAGCTGTGCTTATCATGTTTCGTTTCGATTATGTCTCCTGTCTGTTATTGTACGTTTACATTGAGTGGAATATTATGCTAGATCAAATGCATCAAAAGATAAAAGCGATTCTTTTTTTTCAATTCGTATATTGTTTGGTCTATCCCAGAAATTTGTAGATTTGTAATTAACTTATTGAAAGGAGAGTCTTTTGTCTGAAAAAATGTCATTCTGCGTCGCATTATGCAGCCACTCAACCACATTATTCAAGTGAAAATAACCATCACTTCTAATAATGAGATTATCAGCGTTCACAGTTCAAAGTTGAAGTTGAATATTTTTTCAGCTTACATTTTGGTTTCACTCCGGTGTCCACCCGAGACTAATAAGTCACCTAGGGCGTCTGTGTTTTTCCCCAATCTATTTACCATGGAACACTTTCATATGACCCTAAATGCCAATGTACCTACAGAAAAACAAAAAATCTGGTTGTTTGACAAATATTTTACGTAAAGGCAGACAACACTGTAAGGATAATAGCAATAGGAGTTGGAGTTGGTGACCTTGTTGTCATCATAATCATAATCGTTGTAGCCCGCTCGCTTAAGCGTTGGTCTACGGATCTCGGGGTTGCGAGTTCGATCCTCGGGCGGGGCGTATGTTCTCCGTGACTATTTGATAAACGACATTGTGTCTGAAATCATTAGTCCTCCACCTCTGATTCATGTGGGGAAATTGGCAGTTACTTGCGGAGAACAGGTTATCCAGGAATACTGGTAAGGTTAACTGCCCGCCGTTACATGACTGAAATACTGTTGAAAAACGGCGTTAAACCCAAAACAAACAAACAAACAAATCATAATCGATGTCATAGTGATTGCGTGTTGGAGAAGAAAGCATAGGCGCAATCTGGACAGGATCCATGCTGTTCGCTAATGGATTCTCTAATTGCAATAGGCTTTGAAAGCGAACAGCATGGATCCTGACCAGACTGCGTGGATGCGCAGGCTGGTCTGGATCCATGCTGGTCGCAATGCACAATGTTGGTTTTCTCATGGCGCGGCTCAAATGTGTTCTTTAATCCTGCCTTTAATATAAACCTAAAACTTCATTAGGATACAACATATAAATTTTGAGGTGCACATTATTTTAATAACGTGAAAAAAAATATATATACAGATCTTGTGCCATGCTTCATGATTATACGTCTAAAATACTGAATAAAAATAACATTTACTCTCGTCCTAAAAGTCTGTGTACGTGCATAAACAGACTGCCTGGACTTCTATATGTATATATCTAAACCTGTTTAAGTAGTCTCCACCGGCTACCTTTGTGGATGAATGTTTTAGTTTGAGGACAGTGCAAGACATAGCACACACTCTTCTGATGCTTCAATGTATTTTAGTGTACCAGTTGTGAAGCACCCAGAAAGTTTGTAATTTTAGTTTGTTGAAGGTACAGGTGTTCAACCTCTCAAGAGCCATGGTTTCGTAGTTCGACTTGTTGCAAAATTAACCACAGATCCGCTGCGCCTGTTCTTTAAAAGAAAGTGCGTGCGTGCGAGCGAGCTTATTTATAGTCGTCACATGTAGCCCATGTGGGCGCCTTCTCCAAAAGACAGAGATTTTTTTTAGTGTGAGGATAGTACAAAATACAAAAGACGAACTAGTTCCATAAATTTCATTGGCTCTTTAGCGTGTCAGGTGTAAAGCACCAGTACATAGGACTCTTATCCCAACGTTAGTAATTTTAGTTGAAGGAGTGAGGGGCTCGAACACAAGAACCTGGTTTTATAGTCAGACAGTCCTACAACTGGACCACTTCGTCCTATCTTAAGAAGAAGGAAACTATATATTATGATGAAAATCCGGTCATGTGATTTAATAAATGATTGCAGCATTATTTTAAGACTCATTTTTGCTAGTCAGGCATTGGCTTCCTCGTGAAAAGAGGGTGCTTATGACGTCATAGTTGGCTATTTCATTTATTTATGTACTTATTTATTTATTTATTTAACTTCTGTACGATTTATTAATATTTAATCAAAACGAATATCCGTCGCTAAAATAAACCTGGTTATTTCTGAGTCATAACCCTAATTATTTTAAGACGTAAGGTTACCATAATCCAACATACCTGGTTCGATTCCCGAACAGCTTGGTCTGCTTTGCGTAACAGGTGTTTATGGTGGCCATTCATGTACATTTGGGGGAATCTCATACTCAAACGAAAGACTAGGTCTCCCAACCATAATTAAAAACACAACAACTTTACTTCAATTAGAGACCTCATGTTATTATTATTATTATTATCATTATTCATATCGGGCAAATGCCCACATAGTGATAAATTTATTACAACTAGCACTATGAATTGTCACTTATTTAAACAGTCAGTGTCAATATGCTTATTTCAATAGACAGATCTTCTGCGGTACCAAACAGGCGACAGATAGATCAGATCCTCCGCGGTACCATATAGGCGACAGATAGATCAGTTCCTCCGCGGTACCATATAGGCGACAGATAGATCAGATCCTCCGCGGTACCATATTGGCGACAGATAGATCAAGTCCTTAGAACACTGTTTTCAAATTAAATGTCTGTCCCTGTATTGCATAAAGCTTTCTATAATTTGTCCTGCTGTCGTTGTGGAGATATGTGGCCGTTAAGTAATTCTGAAGTCGCGATAGTAACACTACAAAGTACAACTGACTGGCGCGTAGCGGAAACTCAAGCTTAAGGTGTTATGTGAGAAACGAAGAATAAAAGCTATTTTAAGCCATCCCCTGATTTGCTTGACCCAGTGGACTAATATGGTAAGTTATTAAAGTGTTACACAACACGCAAGATTTGTTACACCATGCACTACCGTGCTACACCATGTACGGACGAGTTACACCATGTACGGACGCGCTATACCATGTGCTAACGTAATTCTGAAGTCGCGATAGTAACACTACAAAGTACAACTGACTGGCGCGTAGCGGAAACTCAAGCTTAAGGTGTTATGTGAGAAACGAAGAATAAAAGCTATTTTAAGCCATCCCCTGATTTGCTTGACCCAGTGGACTAATATGGTAAGTTATTAAAGTGTTACACAACACGCAAGATTTGTTACACCATGCACTACCGTGCTACACCATGTACGGACGAGTTACACCATGTACGGACGCGCTATACCATGTGCTAACGTGCTACACATGCACTGACGTGCTACACCATGCACTAACGTGCTACACCACGCACTAACGTGCTACACCACACACTAACGTGTTACACCACGCACTAACGTGCTACACATGCACAACGTGCTACACTAATATGCACCAACCGGCTGCAGGGCCACCCAAAACATTATCCAAACAACAAGGATTACTCGAGAGACACCAAAATATGCACGAGCGAACATTGAGGCCCTGTAAGATCGTATTTTTAAATAATTTTGTTGTACGCAGTAACAGAGGAGGCATAAAATACGTTCACTTTAACACGTTTATTGGTAAAAGATTTACTAAGATTAACAGTTTTAATGAATTTCGAACAGCTGGAAAATACATGCAACTCTAAAGCTAGAATTTCCGCCACAAAATTTTCTCGAGAAAATTTCCGCCAAACTCTAGCCTAAGTTCTCTCGAAGTGCGACGCAAAGTTTATCAAGTGAAAAAATCAAGGCCGGAGTTAGACGAATGGATTCATCTGCGCGAAATAATTCTACCGCTTTATAAGAAATGTCAATTTTGAGAATCCTGTTACGACTGTTCTGAACTATTTCCTTATGCCCTATTCCATTTATACGGCGAAGTGTATCAGTGGACACGTGAAACGGTACACAAGGAGAGGACCATTGTAGTACCAAGAAGAGTACGGTGTTCCGTTGGGACCATCGCAGTTTCGCGTTGTCGTCCTAAGGGCGAAATCGCGAAAACACGATATTTTTACGCGAAAACGCGATACTTTTACGCGAAAACACGATGCTATAACGCGAAAACACGAAGCAAAAAATATCGCATTTTCGCCCTGTTAATATCGTGTTTTCGCCCTCGATCTGCCATCGTCTTTTCGTGTTTTCGCCTTCGTAGTAAGTAGGGCGAAAACGCGAAAACACGATATTGATAGCGCGAAATCGCGATATTTTTTGCATCGTGTTTTCGCGATCTTGTATCGTGTTTTCGCGTTTTCGCCCCTCAACTGCAAAGGCGAAACCGCGAAAACACAATGTTTTAATATCGTAATTTCGCCTTCCTGTTTGACTTGCGCAAACGCTTGCAAGACATTTCGAGAGACCGTAAATTCGACCCCGATACATTTCAACCCGAACTCCTTGGACATTTCGACCCCTCCTTGGACTTTTCAACCCCAGTGTAATCAATTTTTCGACATCCATTCTGTGATATGCATGGATGTTAAAATATGTAGCTGTGTAGTTATTAATCCATTTTAGAGTTAATTGATAAAGATAATACGTATAATAGAATGATGAAATCCGGATTGAGGGTTATATAGGTTTAGATTTTTTTTAATATTAAGACAACTGTTATTCAATATTATCCGTGTATTTGCCTGCTCGCCTGTCTGCCTGCCTGTCAGATAAGGTAGAACTTGCTATGACTTTATAAATGTGTTTTTACATGAAATCTGTTTTATAATTAGAAGGCAGTCTGAAGGATATACTTACGTACCAGTTTACAAGTATTCTATTTAGAGCAGGGAAATGTCTCCAAATGTATTCCTCTTTTTTGTAAGTAAATATATATAAATACTGTGTGAATCTAGGCGATGCTTTAGTTGGAAAACACGCACTAGTGTATAAAACGGCAATGTTTAGCCGCATCTGCACTTAGAAAATGGTAACATACTAACAGAATAACAAATTATCAACTTTAAGATGTCATCGTGAAAATCTCAAGTTATGCCCCTTCACCCCCTCCCCCACCCCCACCAAAAAAAAAAAACAACAAAAAACAAACAAACAAAAACAACAACTAACATTTGGATTGGCGAGAAACACAATGGCACACTACAAATAGCTACAAGGCCAGAAAAAGATAGAAACTGCATGCCGGGAGTCAGTTATAGTTTCCATACGGCGCTATATATAGTCAGAAAAATGCTTGCATTCAGATTTACAACAACATAGAAATATTGAATATTTTGCTATTATGCGAAATAAAACTTGTTTCTTTTACATTTTCACACCAGTGGTAGAAATAGAATAACCACCCAAATCGCATCAATTCCTTATTTGCAAAGCACGTCGGCTTGAGTTTCGTGATCAGTTCAGTTGAGAATAAAAAGTGTCATAAAATGCTCTCTCTATATTTTATCTATTTAGTATGTGTCGTTTTGTCTGTCAGTCTGTCTGTCTGTCTATATATATGTATGTTTGTATGTCATTTACTACAGATGGAATCTGCGATAGTTTGTCCTTGAAATGAAAAAATATCCTGTGACAACTAGCGGGAGCTAAAAGAAGCAATTTCAGATTGGGGCATATGTTGTTTATTATGTGTATGACTATATACCATGTACAAGACTTTAATAAAATTCTGTTGAGCATTATTTAAAGGTTTGCACCAAAGAAGTTTATATAAGGAAAGTTTAAAAAAACAAACATCATTTTCAAATTTTAAATGTGTTGGTGTGTATATAATCAGCGAATATCCAAACGTTCTGAAAAATTGATAAAAGTGTGTATATATCTTTGTATATTTTATGTTTTCCAGTGAAAACACATCTGAAATAGGACAAATTGTTTTATTGTTCCTGTTTTATTGGTAAAACATTCGTGAAGATTTGGTATCCCTCTTCTCGGCCTTTTCGAAAAAAAAAGTGACCGAAAGGAATGTTGTGAACGTGATTTTAAGATAAACATGTATTCAAGTTCATTTTATTCATTATTTACTTGGTTGTTGTTTTATTCATTTTTATTGGCGTAGTCCTAGCTATTTCAATCCATTGCTAATCAATCATAAGTGCAGTGAAACTTGAATTTTGAGACACATTTTCAATTACAAGACAATGCCAGAGTATCGTTGTAAAATCGTATTGTTTTAAAATTAAGTGCCTAAAAATTATTGTAAGAGAACAAAAAGGGATCTGCCAAATAAAAACAAGAGCACTGCAATGCATAGCAATATACACAAAGCAGAGTCATATATGACCTTTGACCCCTAAATGTTACCTTGACCTTGAAGCGAGTCATCCAAAACATGCCCTCTGCACGTCGCCTCAGTGTGTTGAACATTTGTTCCAAGTTTCTTTGAAATCCTTCAATCAGTTCAAGAGTTACAGAGCGGACACAGCAAAGTCATATTTGACCTTTCGCTCCTAAGTGTGACCTTGACCTTGAAACTAGTCATCCGAAACAAGCGCTCTGCACCTCGTCTTAGTGTGGTGAACATTTGTGCCAAGTTTCTTTGAAATCCTTCAAGCAGTTCAAGAGTTACAGAGCACACTCATATGACCTTTGACCCCTAAGTGTGACCTTGCCCTTGAAATGAGACATCCAAAACATGCGCTCTGCACGTCGTCTCAGTGTGGTGAACATTAGTGTCAAGTTTCTTTGAAATCCTTCAAGGGGTTCAAGAGTTACAGAGCAGACACGAAATTGCTAAAGGACTGACGGACGGACGGACAGACGGACACCGGGACCATAACATAATTCGGGCGTATAAAAATCTGTTAAATTTTACGTTATTGACACTTTTATTACAACAAGTCAAACTTGTTTTTAATTTTGTACATTACCCGCTACGATTGTACATTTTTGTTTTACATGGTTTTAATAATTCAGCAGCAATTTTACATTTGAACGTCAAGTGTCCGCATGGTACTGCCTACTGTTACTTTACTTTCAAAGTTTGTTGATTGTTGTTTATTGTAAAGATTCCGAACGCTTTGTTTCGTACGGAATCCTGTTGGTGCCATGTGAAATGTCGTCCGTCGCCCCTCAAAGGCGACGCACGACATTGCGATACGACATCGCGACAATGCGATACGACGCGCGACAATGCGATACGACACACGACAATGCGATACGACGCGCGACAATGCGATATGAGATTCGTCAAAATGTCGCGATGTCGCTTCGCAATATCGTGCGTCGAGTTGGCAATTTTGGCACGATATGTCGCGATGTCGCGTCGCATTGTCGTCCGTCGTATCGCATTGTCGCGTGTCGTATCGCATTGTCGCGATGTCGTATCGCATTGTCGCGTGTCGTGTCCTGCATTTTAGCTACGCGCGACGCGCGACAATGCGATACGACACGCGACAATGCGATACGACGCGCGACAATGCGATACGACACACGACATTCTCAAACGACATTGTCGCGATGTCGTGTCGCATTGTCGTGTGTCGCCTATGCGCCAATAGCACGACGCGCGACATCGCGATACGACACACGACAATGCGATACGACATCGCGACAATGCGATACGACGCGCGACAATGCGATACGACAAACGACATTCTCAAA
The DNA here is from genome assembly GCF_021730395.1 of Mercenaria mercenaria. NCBI lineage: Eukaryota > Metazoa > Mollusca > Bivalvia > Venerida > Veneridae > Mercenaria > Mercenaria mercenaria. Next base: position 48,482 of record NW_026460078.1, on the reverse strand, counting down.
CGACATTGTCGCGATGTCGTATCGCATTGTCGTGCGTCGACCGGTGTTCACTTGAATAAATACCGGTGTTCATTTAAATAAATACCGGCTAATCTTGGTCGCATTTTTTCGAACAATTCATCAATTTCATTTTATTATTAAAAGCGTTAAAAGTAAGATATCAAACAGAAATTTCTTTTGATAAGTGGTTTTGCCTGATCGAATATTAAAAACAATGTTCTTCCCCGACGAGCACGCCGTCGGGAACATTTGCTGAACTTTGCCATTTTTGGCTTAAAATATTAGCAGTACAATAAGGAAAAAGTGCTTATAAAATATTTATTTTGGGTAAATAACTGCAAATAAAAACTTGTTTCGAAAGAAAATGACAAAATCTGAATGTTTGTGACAAAAAGGACAACATCTGTTCGTCCGTCTGTACGTTATTTAGGATAAAAGCTGTATTTCCTAACGGAAAATGTCCGTGTTTTTTATTAACTTCAAATAATTGTAGAATGTTCCAAACACAAGATATTTTAATGAAATAACTTTTATAAATTAAATTTAAACATCGTCTAAACGGATATGTAATTTGTATACTTTTACCGCCGACGATTTCGTCGGAGGACCGTCTCAAAATGTATCATTTTTCGTGAAAATATGCATACTCCTTCATATATTAAAAAGAGGGGTGGTCCTTGTCTGAGGAGCCATATCTTCATAACCAAATGTACGATTTTAATAAATGATGCCTTGTTGCAAAGGGCAAGCCAGTACCTAGAGAAAAAATGCCACGTCAGGTTCGAACCCGGTCGGCTAGGGGTCAAGGTCATAGGTCAAATTCCGGTAATATTCTCAAAATATGAACTTGTCAGAGCAGTCAAGACAGTCCTGAAAACCCAAGCAATACCTTCACTGAGTCCAGTGACACCATTGGAGCAATTCTCACGGCTCCGCGGATCGGGCCAGCTTAGTCTTGGCCAGCACCCTACCGCGAATAACAAGTTTGGTCATATCTGATACCTGTCCTGAGCCCTGATGGTATCATATGGACTTGTAAGTAGCTTAAATGTAAAGCCAAGTCATCTACAAACATATTCATATATAGTATAGGTAGGTACCTGGGGTCTAGAGACTCGAACAAGGGTCAAAATCTAACATAGTGTCATTATCAACTGAAATTCAGTATAAATTACAATAATAATAATAAAAAGAATAGGACAGGTATCGGAAAATGACCAAACTTGTTATATGCGGTAGGGAGCTGGCCAAGACTAAGCTGGACAGACCCGGGGAGCCGTGAGAATTGCTCCAATGGTGTCATTGGACTCAGCGAAGGTAGTGCTTGGGTTTTCAGGACTGTCTTGACTGCTCTGACAAGTTCATATTGTAAGAATATTACCGGAATTTGACCTAAGACATTGCCCCCTAGCCGACCGGGTTCGAACCTAACGTGGCCTTTTTTCTCTAGATACTGGCTTGCCCTTTGCAACAAGGTATCATTTATTAAAATCAGACATCAGGTTATAAAGATATGGCTCCTCAGACAAGGACCACCCCTCTATTTAATATATGAAGAAGTATGCATATTTTCACGAAAAATGATACATTTTGAGACGGTTCTCCGACGAAACTGTCAGCGGTAAAAGTATACAAATTACATATCCGTTTAGACGATGTTTAAATTTAATTTATAAAAGTTATTTCATTAAAATATCTTGTGTTTGGAACATTCTACAATTATTTGAAGTTAATAAAAAACACGGACATTTTCCGTTAGGAAAAGAACGGAAATACAGCTATTATCCTAAATTACGTACAGACGGACGAACAGATGTTGTCTTTTTTGTCACAAACATTCAGATTTTGTCATTTTCTTTCAAAACAAGTTTTTATTTGCAGTTATTTACCCAAAATAAATATTTTATAAGCACTTTTTCCTTATTGTACTGCTAATATTTTAAGCCAAAAATGGCAAAGTTCAGCAAATGTTCCCGACGGCGTGCTCGTCGGGGAAGAACATTGTTTTTAATATTCGATTAGGCAATACTACTTATTAAAAGAAATTTCAGTTTGATACCTTACTTGTAACGCTTTTAATAATAAAATGAAATTGATGAATTGTCGAAAAAATGCGACCAAGATTAGCCGGTATTTATTTAAATGAACACCGGTATTTATTCAAGTGAACACCGGTCGACGCACGACAATGCGATACGACATCGCGACAATGTCGTTTGAGAATGTCGTTTGTCGTATCGCATTGTCGCGCGTCGTATCGCATTGTCGCGATGTCGTATCGCATTGTCGTGTGTCGTATCGCGATGTCGCGCGTCGTGCTATTGGCGCATAGGCGACACACGACAATGCGACACAACATCGCGACAATGTCGTTTGAGAATGTCGTGTGTCGTATCGCATTGTCGCGTGTCGTATCGCATTGTCGCGCGTAGCTAAAATGAAGGACACGACACGCGACAATGCGATACGACATCGCGACAATGCGATACGACACGCGACAATGCGATACGACGGACGACAATGCGACGCGACATCGCGACATATCGTGCCAAAATTGCCAACTCGACGCACGATATTGCGAAGCGACATCGCGACATTTTGACGAATCTCATATCGCATTGTCGCGCGTCGTATCGCATTGTCGTGTGTCGTATCGCATTGTCGCGCGTCGTATCACATTGTCGCGATGTCGTATCGCAATGTCGTGCGTCGCCTTTGAGGGGCGACGGACGACATTTGACATGGCACTAACAGGTTTCCGTAGTTTCGCGAAAAAGATTTTTTTTACATGTTAAAATGTGATTCAAATGCAAGTTCAAATGAGCGAACCCACTAATATTATTAGGATTTCTATGGACTAATACACACTCAGTGAACATTGTTACATAAGAAATATTTTTATTAGTCAATGTTTTAAAAACATCCCAACTTTAGAAATGTTTATGCGTACAATTTGGGTATGTGGGGAGTCCTATAGGAAAATATATGTGTCAATACGCAGACCTTTGAAGAAAACAGGTATGTAAAAGAACAACACGTGCTGGGAAAAGCAAGCGTGCAAGAAAACTCATTTCATAGGGTGCTTTCCAGGCTCGTATCCAGAAATATTTAATTAAAGGCACCAGCTTATCATCATCGGCAATGTGCATAGAGTCGGGTATTACGGGAAGGGGTATCCTAACTCATCTCCTGAAAAAAAAATGAAATAAGGATATAAAATGGTGGCTTCTGTTGCATTTTTGGATCAAAATTTTGAGTGCAACTTTGATGAGTATAGTCCATCTCTCAGCCGAATTTAAGAGGGGGGGGGGGGGGGGGGGGCGACGGGCCCTCTGGACCTGGCCCTTGGTCCGACCCTGTCTACAATAATTGCCTTTTTTCATAAAATGATCTCTTGATTTTCTGCATATGCCTTTTTCAACATCTTTAGAATGTTACTTTATGATAGTAAAGAAATATCACTTGTCTCTCCATCAGTCACTTTCTTTAACCTTACTTACAACATTGTCTATGAAAATGAAAGTGTTATTCGAGTGTTATCAGAAATGACTAATTCTCCCACACTGAACGAAGACACGCATTGAATGTACACTACAAAGTAAGGTTAAACTTAATCCGAACCTCAGTATATTACACACTCTGCGTGCGAACTTACAGTGGTATGTTTAGAACATGCATTTATTTTGTTTAAGACTAAATTATCTCGTGCGCACAGCATCTTAACTCGTGCGTATGACACCTTATCTCGAGCGCAAGACATCTTATCTCGTATTCACGACATCTTATCCCGTAGTCACAACATCTTATCTCGTGTGCACGACATCTTATCTCGTGAGCACGACTTCTTATCTCGTGTGCACGACATCCTATCCCGAGCGCAAGATATCTTATCTCGTGCGCACGACATCTTATCTCGAGCGCACGGCATCTTATCACGAACCGACGACGTATTATCACGGCATTTAAGCATTTGGAAATTGGCATGGCACATTGGCCTTCCTAGCCAAGGTGTGTGTATATAGTTGAAATTTTACGGTTAATTGATTTTCCCCGAAGTCATGGCCTTAATTTGTGGCACTTCTAGATGATATATTTCCAGTGCAACCAACTCCCAACCGGTGGAAAATCTCTCGATTCAGCAAGAGATCTACCGGCACTCTTGCATTTATTTTAGTTTCATTGTTCAATGTCTTTAAATTTACACACAAAAAAATTAACAAAAAAAAAAAAGAAACAACAACAGAACATAAAAAAAATTAATTCGGACGAGTTTTCGTTCTTCAGCAGACGACGTTTGAGGTATTTACACGTGCCTAGTAGTATACTGAACTCTTGTATATATTAATGTTTTGGCGCCGGTTCGGAGTTATTTTGGAATCATTGCAGTTTATATTTTAATACAATTATGTATACAAACAATTGAAATATTAACATAAAACCGTTTAGATATCATTATTTGAATATTCCGCCATACTAAAGTTCCTGACCTTTCATTATAGGTTTTTCAAGTAAAATATAACGTATAATCCCACATAATTTTTAAAGACTCTCATACAAGTGTCGGTTCCTTGTCCAGTTAAACAATTAAAACGTTTTCTTTGTTTGTTTTTTTTGGCTGAATCGTTCAGGTTTCGATAATTAAAAGTCGTATACGAGGCACCTCCATACCTTCGTCCGTGTAAAATATACATAAAAGTTATATATGATATATAAAATTTGGGTCGTGTTTTGCGTTCGCGCTAATTTCATATTATACGTGCACGTATAAAACATGCGTGCACGCGTAAATACATACGGCCGCGTGTATATTTTATACATGCACGCGTAAATATGTAGGTGTAGGCTACGATTAAATGGACTTGCACGTGTCTATATTTTTACGTGCACTCGTAAATATATACGTCTTCGTGAAATTTTTATACGTGTACGCTGCCAACGGAAAATTCAAAAGATGCCAAAGTAACGTCGATGACGTCGAAAGCCGTTAGAGAATCCTGACGTCAGCGGTTATGTTCATGCTAACTGATGCCTTAATTGAATTGTTTTGCATAGGGTATATAATGAGGGCTTTTTGTTAGTAAATGAAATTTTCATAAATACGATCATTTAGAGGATATTTTGTTTGTGTAAGATTAAAGTATCTTTCACGAGTGAACACCAGATGCAATATTTTTATAAGTGGCTTAGGCACGGGTGAAAATGTAAAAAATGGTGTCCATGAGTGAAAGATATTTTGATATTATGCCCTACATATAAAACAAACATTTTTTTAATTTTATGTTTTTAATATTAACTTCACCCATTTTATTGTTTCTTACCAGTGGCAATCTACATGTCTAGCAGTTAATGAGTAGTGAAAAATGAATACTGTGGCAGCTGTACACTGTAATTGTTTCTAGGGACGTGAGTTAGTTCTTCAGTAAATCATATGTATAACTGTCAGCTTCAACATACATATTCCGATCACTCTTAATTAAGAATAAGGGCAGACAGTTTTTCTCTTTAAAATTTGTGAAATATCCGAGTGAAATTGCGCGAGGACATAAAACTATGAAAACACTTTATTATGATATTACATGTGACAATTTACAGAAGATAGAACATGCGCGAAGGGTAACCTGTGAAACAAGATACGTTGCGTAAAAAAATGTATAGTCTGTATATTTGGCCGTATGGCGATTAAAAAAGAACTAAGGACTTCGTTTGCAGTTCATCGTAAGCTGATCGAATTTTACGTTCGATATATGATAAACCATTTTTAATATTAATAACTATTGTGGTAGCGTTATGATTTACACATTCATATTGCCACACTTGACCTCCCATATCACAAATACTCTACTAAACACGTCACCGAAACTCTTTCAAATATATCCGCTGCTTTTTGGATATTTAGAATTTTGAGAAGATAATTAATCACCCCTACAATCTCCTAATGAGTTGTGTATAATTTTGAAAAATAATTTTAACCGATTGAATTTTGTCTTAATATTTTGCTTTCTTTTTTATTTTGCCCTAAAAGGACAACCTCAAAATGAACAGATTGTAACATATATCTAAACATATTGGATTTCCTAAGTATTTCAAGCATGATATGAAATACATGCAAATAATTAATTCTGTTTTACATAACATTTTTTATTGCGTGCCTAATGCTTTAGAGAGCTTTTCTGTATATTGTACACACTGCACGGATTTTTTTTTATTAAGAGTGAATGTTTGAAACTCTCTCAATCGCCTTAACTTTACTTAGTATTTATAATTACTAAAGCTACAGTCACACATAGCGATATGTCCGTGCGTTGAGATACGGTGCGGATAGGATTGGTCTGTGGTGGGGGGCGGACACTGATAAGTACGGAGCAGTAGGTCTTAGTACTGGAAAAATGGTGAGAAGCAGGGAACAAAAAAGTACAGGACACAAATAAGTACTACGTTGAGTTACGTTTTACTGCGCCTGGCAACTTGCCCATCGCGTGGACGGGTCTGCGGTGAACTACGTTGACCTACGCTTAAGTACGGACAGCCTCGGATAACTACGTTCAGCTTTGGGTCAATACGGCAAGGTACGTTTCTGTACGGGTAACGTTTTAGTACGTTTAACTACGGATGAATTAGTTTCAACCAAATTGGACTAAAGTCACGCTCAAATGGCTACGGATCGCTCAAACTTCTGTGCATGTTCAAAAGTTGGAGAAACTTGCATGTTTGGGATATGTCTTGAATAGGTTTTGACCAAGTGTTGGTACGGATTGATACGGATTACTACTTTGAGGTACGGCTCAGGTACGGATCGATACGGATTACTACGTTTCTATCGCTAGTGTGTGACTGTGGCGGCAAGCCACTGAAGCTTGTCTTGAACACAACACATTAGGACAGTTCTAACATTTATTTACTACGAAGAGCAATGCACATACTTATGAATGTTCAGTCTAATTTCATGAATATAATCAATGTTCAATAAGTCTTTTAAAACAGTTCTGTTTACTGATCTATTTAACAACATTTCTTAATTATAAATATATTTCAAACTAGCTCTTAACAAAGCTTATTAAGTTTCAGCTCATGAGAGCGGGAACAAGTCCCTTAGTCCGCCACTTGGGCAGTCTCTCTCCGATCACAGAGTATATTGAGTTTATAAAGGATTATACAGGAAAACACAGCAGACACATTATCTAATTTCCCGATCACTTAAGGATACCTACAAGTTCAACAAGCCTTAAGCTACTGAAGCTTGTCAAATCTTGTCTGACTTGTCAATTTATGAAATGTACAGTTTTCATCTTCTATAATTTTTAAAATCTTAAACTTCTGAAAGAAATACCCGAAATAAAATACAAAACACCTGAGCATTACACTACATAGGACCAAAAGCTCCATTACATCATTGTCAACATAATATTAGATATAACATTCTTAGCTGAATGAAAAAATATCTACAACAGTACTTCCAATAAACAAAGAACTGAAATAAAATTATTCTAATGACATTATGCAAATGCTATTTTTCAGAAGCGATCTAATTACATATGGTGTAATAAAACTATGTTGATGTTTTTTGTGGGTTTACCAATATCTTTTTCACCAGCATTTAAGTTACATACGGTTTTTTACTAGTACTCCCCTGTACATTAGCCGATCACCACGGGAATCAAGGAGCATACATCTCGCCCAGGATCCGAGCTCCTGATTATTAATATAGAGCTTCCCGGGCGAGTATAATTTAAAGTAAATTCATTGTTCTCGTCTCAAAAAGCGGATATGGTATTATTTCTTTTTAATGTGCGTTATTGCAATTTCTTTACATAAACCTGAAAAGAAGAGCTTAAACACTGTTATATTACAATAAATGAGCCATGCTTTATACTATGTGGTATAAACAAACCAAGTCCTCGAAAAGGTAACATTATAATTGTTTAGAATTATTACAAAAAGTCTAAGAAACTTTCCGGTTAGAAACAGTGACGAGCTTGAATGCATTTTAGAAACGTTGTCGTATCTCTTCAGACGTGTTTGCATACCTACACGAAATATTTCTCAATAAACAATCGATCATTTTTATCATCATAATCTTTCAATGGTTGTAGGTACGGATGGAAATATGTAGCTCCAGGGTAACTGTTTTGTGGTCATGAGGCCCGGTTGAAGATGCGAATGGAAATATCTGGCTATCGGGTAACAGTTTATGCGGTAATGAGGCATAACGAGCCATATATTCAATTCCACATCTTCAGCTGGTGAGATATTCTTCTTCCTGCATAATTTATTCTTCAATTAGAAGCAGAAATTAAATAAAAACGAATACTATTTCATCATAGTAGCGTTCATTCACAAATTGCAGCACGTGAGTCATCTTACACCCTGCGGTGTAAGCTTAGTTTTTCTAGCACCGACACTCCTGTCTGGTATGCAAAAAGGGTTTCTCCAGCACCGATAAAACACAGGAAAATCCTGTCCAGCATGCAAGAAAAGGCATTGCGTTGCGTACAACATGTGTGACTTCTCTACTTTTATAAATAAAAACTACAATGTGAGTATAAAGAAAGACTTTCTTACTTTTAACTCGGCAAAGTGAGTACAAGTTTCCCTCTACTAGGGAATCACGTGTGCATGTGTGAAAATGTATACGTTACTTGTTCGTACTTCAAAGGTTACAAGTCAAATGGTTTATCGCGGCCAGAAATTTGTACAAACCGGACAGAAGTTGCGAAATTGTCATTTGTGCAGGAAAGAAGCGTTTACCATAATGTCCAGTACTGGACAGGTATAGTGACCATGCACGGACACAGCCAATTTTCTCAGAGGGGGTCCGATCCCCTGCCCCCCCTCCACCCCACCCGCCCTGGAAATTTTGCAATTTAGCACTTCATTTTTTGCATTCTGGGACAGTTTTATGGACTAACCTGTTAAATTTGGGAAAATGATAAAATCAAGCTTTCTTGAAGGTAAAATTCTTAGTTTCTTTAAGATAAATAATATGAATTATGTCGGGGTCGTATGTAGCAGCAGCCGCATATACTTTACATGCACTCCTAATGTTGCCTTTTTCGAAAAACATTTTCTTTCCTTCTTGTCTTCTTTCCTTTTTTAAAGATTATCCAGAGGGGGTCCGGACCCCCGGTCCCCACACCCCCACCCCATCTTGATCCGCGCATGGTGACATATCATGCTTTCTGTTTATGCAGGTAAACTTGTGTTTGGTTAAATTTCAACAGAGCACAATTGTCTGAACAGTGTACAATCTCATTACTGTTTTTTCAGGCAAGGGTGGAAAAAAAGTGGTAGACAATGAAAGCAGTAACATTTTTATTAAAAAAAAATAAACAATGAGACAAACATTTCCAACATCTTTGGACGGTTCAAAAATCCCATATTAAATATACGATAAAGCCCGAAACGCGTGAAAATGTTCCGAATGTAAATCGGGCGAAGTAAGCGCTCTATGTAGATTATGAGTCTAGATTGATTAAACTGGGCGAGTCTACTTACTTATTACTTGAGGATGAAAAAAAACGTGTTTTTTAAATGTTGCTCTTAAACAAGGGTGGCGGTTGAACTACTAAAAGTATAACAACAGTTGATTCACAACAAATCGTACGGTATGTTTTATAATCAGTAGAAGCTAGTCGTATTTACGCTTATGAGACCTGTTTCACCCACAAGTAAAGAATTCACAGGTCCATCATGAAATATTTTCCCCATCGTGCAAATACTTGTCCTATTCAATATGATCGCGGCCGATGAGTGATCGCGGCCTCATCGGCCGCGATCAATAATGCAGTAATTCGGTCCAAAATGTGCCTCCGTGGTGTAGAAGAAGTCCCTAATAAATAGATCCTAATTTTTCCATTTTTCGCGCATTTGCCCGTAAATCGGGAGCCAAATGGGCATTATTTCACTCGTGGAATGAATTTTACATAAAATAGGATACGTTTCATGCTAATGTTTTCCAGTTGATTTTTATAATGTGTGCCCCCCCCCAATCTGAAAATGCTTCCTACGGGCCTGCGTGGACGTATATATTTAAGCGTGCATGCACATTCTAGCTGCACTTAAATATACGCGTGTACTTATACATTTTCAAGTGTACGCGTAAATATATACGTACACGTATAATGTAACGCGTGCGCCTGCTTAATTTTGGGTGCTAGTATATACACGTGCACCGTTATATTTACCATTCTAAGTGTATAAGTTAATGCGTACACGCTTGATTCTGGGTGCTTGTATATTTACAAATATGCAAGCAAGCGAAAATTTATACGTACACTTGCAATTATTCGGATACACGTATGTTTATATAGACGAGTACTTTTATACACGCGCGCACGTCCATATAAGCATGCACATACATATTTACACTGGCACATATATTTTTATCACATGTTTGATGTCGCGGGAATGAAACAAAGTTATTACTAAGAGGATAATATACGGCTTGGTTGTGCCTTCTTACAATAATGGCACACCTAGAGTCATAATTGCCCGTGGGCCATTATAAAATTAGGTCGGCCATCATGGCTAGAAGGTACAACCAGGCGTTTAATGACCTTTTTATTATATATCTTCGCCTCATATTCATCTTGGTATTTTCATTTTACATATTTTTTCTACAAACTTACGGGGCCTAAGCATCATTTGTATTGATTTCTTCATCAACAGTGGCATCAATATTTGATAATCTACCTGAAAATTATTCAGCACCCTTTCGCCCGCCATAATGACGTTGTTACATGACGTCAACGCGATGACATTCTGGTTCCCCAGGGCCATTATGATTATGGCGCATGAGGCGCACTGCGTCATTATGGCTTCGTCAATAGAGGCTGTAATGACCGTTTTAAGCGGGTTTTTTGTCACTATTTATATTAACGTATATAATAAATAAATTTAATAATACACTAGTGTAATAAAGTATTATAGGTACAGAAAGGAGAAATTTTGATTACAGCAGAGAGGAAAAACAACTTACATGTGATAAAAAGGATATTACATTTGTGTTTTTCCACATTGTATGTGTTAAGCTAGTTGAATAAAACAACAAAAAGCAGGGCAGCATTTGATATTTTATTGAACTCGTTTAATAAATTCAATATGAAAAGAGACTTATATAATATCCTCTATATAAGTGAACATTTATTTTGAAATGTACGGGTAGTTTGTCAATCCGGCCATCCTCTCTTATCGTAAGATAGACGGTTATATGCCTGTGAATAGGAAGAACTTCTTTTCAGATTTCACTAGTTTATGTAACTAGTTTTTATGAATACAATGAGAGTGTACGAATGTTACTGGCGAGCACTCCAGGAAATACAATTTAGATCATGTATATGTTTATTTAACAGGAAACATACAAAACTATATACAAGTCGTGCATAAAATAAGATAATCATTTCGTGAAATAGCCAACAAATGTAGACATTCTCCATATACTCCTATACACCTGTAAATAGCTTTTTCAATACATTACCATCACGTTGCATAATCTAAATTTACTCCGCTGTCTTATAATACTGCGCACATGACGTAATGTCAGTGTTCAATTTGAACGGACACAACATTCCCTGCAATTTCACTTTATTTGGTAATGTAAAAGACCAAAAAACTGACAATCGTGGGTTTGAATCCCATCCGATGTGTTGTATTTATAGAACAACGAACCCCACTTTTGGTTTTAGATACTGCTGTTTTGCATTATTTTTTTATCAAATTTATTAAGGTATGAAGTCACGTCTATTCTCCAGTTCATTCACTTCATTTGCTCCTCTTATTGTATGTACGCAACATTTGTTGGGTAATTGCACAAAAAATCTACCTTTCTTGTAATAGTTGTTAAGCTAATTTGACCTATTCCTGTACTGTGTTGACACGTGTACACATTTTTACACCACAATTACAAGAGCAGAATAAATACTCAAAATGTGCGTATGTTTCCCATTTTACTCAGTACAATGTTTATTGTGGCAAGACCATAATTGAAATTAGTTTACCATATTATTTTGGATACAAATATAAAACGTCTGGCTTTCCCAAGGTGTTCCTTCTCGTGTCTGCCTCCTTATAAAAGGGAAAAAAAAATTGTTTTTTTCCCGGGTATGCCGACCTACCCTAAATTTTTTGGCCCGACCCTAAATGCTTTTATGGCATTGGAGATTTTTTTTTGTCAAAAAGTTGAAAAACTTCACTCTTTATGCTTTAAACATGACCAGTGATGTTAGAAACTCAACTTACTGAAGCTCTAAAGGCATCCCCTTATTTGTACATTGTATTCATTTTTTGACACAAAAAAACTTTCCGAAAAATCTCCTTTAATAAAAAAATTATCCAAAATTAATTTTTTCCGAAACCCGCCTACTATTTTTTTAGGCCTAATTGTTATTCCATCTGTTCGTACTAATCCAATTCCCGCTGCATAAGTTGCTTAAAGCAGAATCTAACGCAACTTCTGCAACAAGAAACAAACACGAAAACAATTATGACTGAAAAAAAGTAATACAAAAAGTGAAATGGGCATGTTTGTTTTGCAGCGCGACCATGTATTGTCCCCAAAAAAATGACACAAGGCTATAAATACATACATTTACAAAACAGGTTATTTCTGTCCAATAAACCCTATTTTTAAATTAGCATGCACGGATCCAGTGGCACGCACCACAGTCGACTGTCCAGCGAGCACATCATATTCTTTCAACGTATGTGTTGACAACTATCTAATGTACTAAGTAACAATCATGGTACATAGTGACTTGCTAGAGATTATTGTGAGGGCGGGAGTGTGGGGAATTACATGTTAAACATATTGTCTTTATTGATTAACCCTAAAACGGATCAATAACTACACTGCTACACCTTTTAACCTCCGTGCATATCACAGAATTGGTGTCGAAAAAGAGATTAATAGGTAAACCGCCATAAAAATGACATATTTTCCCCTGCCATGCTTATCATAGATTGGGGTTGAAATGTCTAAGGAGGGGTCGAAATGTCCAAGGAACACCGTAAGTTGGGGCTGAAATGTATCGGGGTCGAATTTACGGTCTCTCGAAATGTCTTGCAAGCGTTTGCGCAAGTCCAACAGGAAGGCGAAATTACGATATTAAAACATCGTGTTTTCGCGGTTTCGCCTTTGCAGTTGATAGGGCGAAAACGCGAAAACACGATACAAGATCGCGAAAACACGATGCAAAAAATATCGCGTTTTCGCGCTATCAATATCGTGTTTTCGCGTTTTCGCCCTACTTACCACGAAGGCGAAAACGCGAAAACACGATATTAACAGCGCGAAAACGCGATATTTTTACTTCGCGTTTTCGCGTTATAGCATCGTGTTTTCGCGTAAAAATATCGTGTTTTCGCTATTTCGCCCTTGGGACGACAACGCGAAACTGCGATGGCCCCAACGGAACACCGTAAAGAAGGCCTGTTGTAGGAGCATGTGTAACCTGACGGTTTCGAATTGAATGTTTAGAGTAATAACATTGCCTAGCATACCCGTGAAACTAGGAATTAGGAACACTTCCATGGGCAAAATCTTGTTCACGTACTTAAACTGACCGGCAGAAACACAAGTAAACCAACACACGAGTTTACATAACTTAGCACAACTTGACATCATATACCACAACACGGGTTTACATAACTTTACACCGTAATCCACCACACAGGTTTACATAACTTTACACAACTTTACACCGAAAACCAACACACGGGTTAACATAACATTACACCGTAAACCTAGTTTTCCTACACACGGGTTTACAAAAACCTTACCGCGTTAACCAACACACGGGTATACATAACTTCATACACAACTGACATGTACACTTTTATACACAACTGACATATGCCCTGACACGTCGAGGATATATACATGGACACGCCCAGAACAGTAACTTTCTTGGATACATTATTACTTACACGGACAAGTTTGCATTTAAACGGACAAACTGATGCTAGTATAAACACGGGCACGGACACGCCCTGGTTACTGACACGGACATGCTGGCATTTGTATACCGCACAACTTACACATACTAACAGACATTTGTATACATTATTACTTACACGGATAAGCTTGCATTTAAACGGACAAACTGATGCTAGTATAAACACGGACACGGACACGCCCTGATTACTGACACGGACATACTGGCATTTGTATACCGCACTACTTACACATTCCAACAGACATTTGTATACATTATTACATGGACAAGCTTGCGTTTGACTACATTACTACTTGATATAAACCCGGGCACTGAATAGACAGATTGGCGGTACTCCTTTTGCGGACAGAATGGCGTTTGAGTACATTATTACTAACGGACAAACTTGAACGTTACTACCTTTGCGGACAAACTTGCGGTTGTGTACATACACGATAAATAAACCAAGGCACCGACTTCTACTGAGATTGAAATCCCTTACTGTAAATAACAACTACCAACTACCCACGGAGACACCAATCCGTAAACGCATATAATATTCAATCTATAAAATTAACGAATTAAATTATCAACACATGCGCCTGCCCGCTTATCCGTTTTTCATTTTTGCCGCCACGATAAATTTTAAAATTATTCACCCGAAAATTCAAATCAAATAGCTATCGATCCGAAATGGATGCACGATTGACCTAAATATCTTGCTTCAAACCTTAAATATGGTTACCGTGTAAATATTTTAAATACCTAGTATCGGTTATTGTGTCAAGTAAATCCTATTAAATCGGAATAAATGTTAATTTTTGATCGACTTGATTGATTTCTTTATAAAATGTTTTATGTCACGGCAAAATGACTGTCCTCCGAATGATCACATCTTCACAATAAGACCATTATTTGGTCCAAAAGCTTAGATGACATTTATTATTAGACAAAAACCACCAGCCACATAAAATTCAGGTATTTCATTTTTTAAAGTTGTAGCTCCATAAAATTACTGACAAAATGTTTTGTAGGAACTGGTTCGTCTTTCATTTTATTATTATTATTATATAATCGGAAGTGGCCTTGCAATAATTCCAGTGAAGGACATTGATTTTAATTTGAAAAATAATCTATACGTACAGTATCGAGTTTATTGAAATATATGCGATAAAGATAAGCTGGTGCGTGATGCGCGACACTGATCACCCAAATTTCTAATTATGGAAATACATCGAGTGCTGCGCCCTCAGTTTGAAAAGAATTCAATTACAGGGGCAATTCTTTATAATACCTATTACTATACGTTGAAGATGTGCTATAGTGATATAGCACGTACGATGAAGGTAGAATCTGCTTTCGAGCTATGAATGTTTTACTAATCATGTATTTAACTACTGCGTTCTTAAAGTTGTGTTTTGGTGTTGCTGCAGGTGCTGGCGGTCGACCATAATAAAATAACTTGCTTTAATGAACTGATGATCTGTATCTCAATCTGACTAAAGTACTTGATCTTCTAAACGAAGATCTGAGAACGACCCATTCACATTCGTCTCTGTATATTTTGGTTTCCATATTGCTATTTTTATTTTCGCTGATCATTTTTATTTGAACCAATCAGATTAACTTGTTCAGAATGTCAGAGTAGAAAAATTTGCTGTTAATCAGGCTCGAACCGGGGATCATCCCGCTTACAGAGCAAGTGTCCTACCGACTGAGCTAAAACCGGCTTTTGACATTCTTTTTAAGCGTACTGAATGTTGTAAGGTAGCTTTTGATTGGCTAGCGGAAGGGTCTCCAGAACGAGGCTATCAATTGCTCGTTGTCAGGATCCTAGCGTTGCGTATTAGGAGATGTCTTTGGGAGAGGGATAATCGATCATACAGGGCGCGCATGGTTGCAAAATGCGCATGCAGTCATTTAGTTACTTTTTTTAGACGTCGAAAATTCCAATATTTACATATCATTTAAGTTCCATATTGTGGACGTAATCATACCGTTACAAGTATGAGTGCATAGGTTGTCAAACGTTATGTACATACTACAAAATGATTATTAGCCTGATATGGTCTATTTATTTGTTTATGTTGGCTTTGAAAACTATCAAGGGACACGTTGCTGGATGAAAATAACGATTGTAGGAGTTTCATTTAACTGGTAGTGGGGTTTAGTGCAGTTGTATTCGTATATTTTTTCTTATATACATAGGTTACACTTACACCATGTAACGCCACGTTTAATGCAATTTTGTGCAAAATAATTAATTATCATTGAAAATAGATAGTTTTGAGGTATGGTTCAAAAATTTAATTCAGTATAGCAAGTAGACAGATTACTAATAAAAACAAAAAATCGCCAGAAGAACATTTAAAATAATGTTTTCAATTTTAAAAACATATGCAACTCAAAACTCCTGTAACTTTGTGTTTCCTTTGTAGACTCATTGCTTTCAGTTAAAATTGTTAGTTAGGGACATGTACTTCAGAGGAGCAAAAACAGCATGTATTTCCAAACTAATTAGTTTTAGCTCGATTGTGATGAAAGCTTCATGCTTATTTGGAACCACTCTCGAGTTCGATTCCGGAAAAAACCAGTACTGGTGGTCATTTGTGATGTATGGTCGTGACCCAGTGGGGCTCGGAACCCACGACCCCCGGGATTGAGCGGGACGTCCACCTTATCCTACTTGACCTCCGCTCCCCTTTCTAATCCTAATTGTGATGTTTCTTTGATTAATATTCTATATTTAACATATCCCTTTTTAGTGTTATAGCAAGCCTTTCACAGTCACTGCCCTTGTGTAACTAACGAGAAATTTGTTTGCCGTTCTCTTAAATTCAAACTAGGTTGAAGTGGATAAAATGTGTATGGGTTCGGGTAGCTCTGTCAAAAAGAGTTCGTCTGTAAGCGAAATGGCCTCGTGTTTCGAGTCCTGGTCACGCTGGTCTTTTTCTCACCCAGTGGAACATATCCCTCATGGAGCAGCCTATAAGCCACTTTCGAGGCAAAAATCACGGATATCATAAGTTCACTGTTTTGTGGGATCATACATTGAAATGGCTGCTTCAATATATTTGACATATTACATGGATGATAAGCTCTCACAATTCTTTTCTTACGACAGCACCATTTGAAGATATTTGTGCTATTTAGAATGGGTATACACAAAAGTATTTGTGCAGTTTTCATCATATTTGCATCATTTTTTTTCTACAAACGTTTTTGTACTGTTCTGAAAATTACTATAGCCATGCACCCCCCCCCCCACTGTTGTCATGGTCAGAGAATGATCTGTATCTTAAATACAGATAAAAAGGCGCGAAAAACTGATGTAATGATCCGGGTTATCACTGCTAAAGTGAGGTTGTACAAGTACTAGAGATAACCAGGCCCCAACTGTTGTCATGGTTGTGTATACAACAGTTAGAGCATGGTGTGTTATAAGTACTATAGATAACAGGCCTCAACTGTTGTCATGGTTGTGTAACAAAGGCTAGAGATCGGTCTGATTAGTACTCTAGTTACGATCGATCAAATTTTCTTATGGTTGTGTTTACAACAGCTAGAGCATGGTCTGTTCATTACAAATAGATTTTCCTGCTGCGGCTGTTGTCATTGTCGTTGGCATCTAGCTAGAGCATAGGTCGATTTATTACATTTGATAAAACATTCTGCGGTGTTGTCTGTCTTTGGACCGGTATCAACAGGTTGAGCATGGTCTGTATTTGTACTATAGTTAACCAGCCCCAACTGTTTTCATGGTTGTGTTACAACAGCTGGTGTATGTATAATTCAGTACAATAGAATAGAAAATGCTCCGCTGGTGTCATGTACGGTTACAACAGATAGAGCAAGGTTTGTATCAGTACTATAGATTAACAAGGCCCAGATGTTGTCATGGTTGTGTAACATACAGCTAGAGCATGATCTGTATCCTGTACTAAATATATAATGGTCCAAATGCTTTAATGATTGTGTTTCAAAACAGCTGGACATTGTCCCTTTATCAGTACTTTAGATAAACATGCCAATTTTTGTCATGGTTGTGTTACATCAGCTACATCATTGGGTATGTATCAGTACTTTTAGATACCCAGGACCCGCTATTATTGTCATAGATGTTGTGTTACTACAGGTACAACATAGTCTGCTTCATTACTTTAGATAACCACAGACCCCACTGTTGTCATGGTTGAGTTACATAAAGTACAGCTGGTCTGTTTCAGTACTACATGTAATCAGGCTCTGACTGTGGCCATGGTCGGTTACTTTAGCCGCCCCCCCCCCCCCCCCCCGCGAATAATCTGTATTAGTACTATCATTTAAACAGCCCAACTGTTGTCTTGATTGGTGGGTAAACAGCAGTTAGGGCATGGTCGTAGCAGTTCTACATGTAAACTGGTCTGACTGTGCCATGGTCCGGTGACAATAGCGGAGTATAATCTGTATTGTACTAAACAATAAAACTTAGCCCCAACTGATTGTCATGTTGTGTTACAACAGCTAGTGCTTGTTCCGGTTCATCACAATAGATTAAAACTTGCTCGCTGCTGTCAACTGTCCGGTAGCAACAGCTAGAGCATAGGCTGTTCATTTCAATGATAACACATGATGCGTCTGTTGTCACTGACCCGTTACAACAGCTAGAGAATGGTCTATATCTGTACTACAGATTATCCAGACCCCATCTGTTTGGGGGGTTCATTTGTTGTGTTACAAGAGCTGGAGTATGGTATAAATCAGGATATACGGATATATAACAGATACTCATGCTCCGGCTGTTGTCTTTGACCGGTAGCAACAGCTAGAGCATAGTCTATTTCTTTACTATAGATAACATGCTCCGGTGTTGTAAGGAACGGTAACAACAGATGGAGCATGGTCTGTTTTTGTACTTTAAAATTACCACAGGCCCCACTGTTGTCATAGTGGAGTAACAAAAACTGAGCAATTGTCTGTAATTAGTACTATAGATGAACATGCTCCAGCTGTTGTCATGGTCCGGCTACAACAGCTACAGCATGGTCTGTATCAGTAATGTAACAAGGGCCCATAATATTCTCATGGATTATGTAACAACAGCTAGAGATAGTCTGCATTGGTACTATAGATAAAAACGTCACAACTTTTATCATGGTTGTGTTACAACAAGCTAGAGCATGGTCTGTATCTGTACATTAGATAAAACCTGCTCAGTCAGTTGTATTGTCGAGTAGCAATAGCTAGATACATTAGTTCTATATCATTCAATATTAAATATGCTGGGCTGTTGTCATTGACCGGTAACAACTGTTAAGCATGGTTGTATCAGTACTAAATTTAATCTGGCTACACATGGTCTGCATCATTATTTTAGATAACCAGATCCCAAATGTTGTCATGGTTGTGTTACAACGCTGCAGCATCGTCTGAATCAATAATATAGATACAGTCCCCATCTGTTGCCATGGTTGGGTAACAACAGTTAGTGCTGGTTCTGTATTAAGTTTCTTTAGGTAAAACAGCTCTGACTGGGGTATGTCTGGTTCCAAACTGCTGGGCAAATCTGTATCTGTACTAACGTTAACCTGACTAATGATGCCTTGGTTGTGTAACAAAGCTAGAGATGGTCTGTATTAGTATTTTGGAATAAACAGGCTTCAAACTGTTGTCATGGTTGTGTAACATCAGATGGAGCATGGTCTGTATCAGTACTATTGTATGAACATGCTACAGATGTTGTCATGATCGGAAACATCTGCTAGAGCAATGGTCTTTATCAGTGATGAGTTTAATTGCTCCGGCTGTTGTTATGACGGTAACAACAGATGGAGCATGGTCTGTATTAGTACTTGTGATAAACAGGCCCAACTGTTGTCTTGGTGTGTTACAATAGCTAGAGCATGGTCTGTATCAGTACTATAGATGACATGCTCAGCTGTTGTCATGGTCCGGTTACCCAGCTACAGCTTGGTCTGTATCTAGTTATGTAGATACAAAGCCCAAAACTATTCTCATGGTTGTGTAAAAAATCAGTAGAAGCATGATTGTATCTGTACTAAATATAACAGGCCCAAATGCTTTCATTGTTGTGTTACAACAGCAGGAACATTGTCTGTATCAGAACTTTAGATAAACATGCCCAAATACTTTTGTTTTGGTTGTTTTACAACAGCTACTTCATGTCTGTTCAGTACTTTAGATACCTGGCCCCCATCTGTTGTAATGGTTGTTTTACAACAGATGGAGCATGTTTCTGTATATTACTGTATTTATACAATGCCCCAACTATTGTCATGGTTTGTGTGACAACCGCTATAGTTTGGTCTGTTACAGTACTTAGATACCAGCCCCAATACTGTGTCGTGGTTGTGTTGCAACAGTAAATTATGGTCTGCATCATTACTTTAGATAACCAGAGGCCGCCCCAAATGTTGACAGGTTGTGTTACAACATGCTGAAGCTTTGTCTGTATCTGTATGTATAGATACCAGACCCAACTGTTGTCAAGTGGGTATACAACAGTTAGAGCATGTTTCTGTATAAGTACTTAGGTAAACATGCTCTGACTTGTGGTCATGGTCTGGTACCAAGAGTCGGAGCATAATCTGTTTCAGTACTAATGTATATCATGGCCCTAAACTGATGTATGGTTGTGTAAAATAGGGTCGAGGAATGGTCTGTAATAGTACTATAGATAACATTGCGCCACCAATTGTAAGGTTGCGTTACTATCAGATGGAGCATGTTATTGTATACAGTATATGATTAATCATGCTCGAATGTTGTCATGATCGGAAAACAACAGCTGGAGATTGTATGTATCAGTACTATAGACGATCATGCTCCGGGCTGTTGTTCATGGTCCGGTTACAAACAGCTTCAGCATGGTCTGTATTAGAACTGTTAGATACTGGACCAAACTTACCTCATGGTTTTGTGTTACAAAGCCAGAGGGATGGTCCATTGCAGTACAATAATCCTGCTAGGCTGTTGCGTCTACGGTGCGTTACAACAGCTGGAGCATGTATTGTATCCGTACTATTGTTAAACAGGCGACTACCTAATTGTCAGAGAATAAAAAATAAAAAAAAAAAAAAAATTGCGTTACAACAGCTGGAGCAAGATATGTATCAGTATATAGATAAACATGCTTCGGCTGTTGTCATGATCCGGCTAACACCATCTGGGACGCATGTCTGTATCAGTCCTATAGATGGAACATGCTCCGTCTGTAGTCATGGTCGGTTAAAACAGATACACCATGGTCTGTATTAGTACTGTAGATACCTAGGACAAAAAAATTCCTCTTGTTGTGTTTCACTGCCAGAGGATTGGTTCGTATCAGTACAATTAATCCCACTTGTACGGCAGTTGTCATGGTCTGGAAGCAACCAGATTGGCAAAAGGTCTATATCAGTACAATAGTTAAAGATGCCGGCTGTTGTCATGACTGTAAAAACTGACAGAGCCTTGTTTGTATTCAGTACTATTGATAACCAGGCCTAACTGTTTTCATGGCGCTGTGTAACAACAGCTAGCGCATGGTTTGTATGAGCACTAAATGTAACAGGGCCCAACTGTTTTAATGGTTCTGTTACAACAGCTGGAGCATCATCATATACCAGCACTATAGATAACAAGGCCCCACTGTTGTCTTGGTTGTGCTAAACAGGTGGAGATTTTTCTGCATTCCACTACTTTAGATAACAAGGCCCCAACGTATGCCCCCCCCTTCAACTCATGGTTGTGTAACATCAGTAAGAGCATGATCGATGTGGGTTCGAGTTTGATCTGTATCCGTAATATAGGTTAACATACTCGACTGTTGTCATGGTCGGAACAAATAGACGGAGCATGGTCTGAGTCATTGCTTAAGATACCTGGCCCCAACTGTTCTCATGGTTGTGTAAGAAATACAGGTAGGAGCTTGGTCTGTATTAGTACTATAGATAACTGGCCCCAACTTGTTAAGTGCGTTACAACTGATGGAGCATTGTAGGTATGTATTTCAGTACTATATTATAAACATTCTCTGGCTGTTTTCATGGTCGGTAACAACAGCGACGCTTGATCTGTATCAGTATTGTAGATAACCAGGTCCCAACTATTGTCGTGGTTGTGTAACAACAGCTAGGGTATGGTTTGTTCAGTACATTACCTGCTCCGGTGTTGTCAGGGCCCGGTTGCAAACAGCTAGTGCATGTTCTGTATCGTACATAGATAAACATGCTCGCCTGTTGTCATTGTACCCGTAAATCAGATAGAGCTTGGTTTCTTCTGTACTAAAAAGTAACCAGGCCCAATTTGTGTTGGCGTGGTTGTGGAACACAGCCTAGAAGCATGGTTTGTAACAGGACTATAGACTTCCCAGGCCCCACAATGTTTCTTGGTTGTGTTTACAACTGCTGGAATCGTCTATATTAGCACTATAGATAAAGAGGCGCAACTGATGTCATGTTGTGTAACAACAGCTGACTACGGTCTGTATCAGTACTATAGTACTCAGGTCCCAACTTTTATCATGGTTGTGTACAAACATTTAGATCATTGGTTTGTACTGTACGATAGATAAACAGGCTCTGACTGTTGTCATGGTCGATTCCAACAGCCGGAGCAATCTGTTTCAGTACGGAAAGATAATTTAGGCACAACTGTTGTCATGTTGTGTTACAACAGCTGGAGATTGTCTGTATCAGAATCATACATGCTGCAGATGTTATTAACGCACCAGTACAATAGACGGAGCGATGGTTTTCTATAGTTCTCATATATACCTTGTCAGCTGTTGTTACCGAACCACAGCAACAGCCAGAACATGTCTATCTGTAATACTGATTCGAGGGGTTAATGCCAGGAATCGGTATATGTCCATTTTCAAATCTGTGGCGTGAAACGCAATAGAAGTTTTTAGAAAGATTAACTTTTACTTGAACGTGATTATTTAGGTTTGATTTAGTTTTATTATACTCAAATCAATGTGGTAAATAGGGAAGGACTATAAATGGACTTCTCACAATTTTAATAGGTTTTATAGTTAATATTGTTATCTACAATCTGGCATACAACAAAATGCAATTAATTCGAGGTTTCAAATGTGTTAAGTGCCACTTAGTACTCTGAAAAATTGCAATAATGCTGATTTTATTGGATGCCATACTGTCACAGTGCACTTATAACAAAATATCCAACCTATGACAGCTGTGTGTAGTTGGCTAAACAAACGACATACGACTTTCGAAAATTTTGTATGTCTCCATTGCGAGACTTACGACATACGACTTCGAAAATTTTGAATGTCGTCCATTGCGCGGACATACGACTACGACATTCGAACTTTGACCAAAAAAAATTGAAATGTCGTGCAAAAACGGGACATTGGACATACGACATTCGAACCTTTGAAAAAAAAATATTGAATGTGTTCAGTGCGCGACATACGACATCGAAATTTTTGGAATGTATCCATTGCGCGACAACGACTTACGAAATTCGAATTATTTTGAATGTGTCCATTGCGCGACTTACGACATTCGATCTTTGACCAAAAAAGTGATGTCGTTAGTGCATGACATACGAATACGGTCATTCGAGAAATGTTGAATGTCGTTCAAAATACGACAATGGACATATCGAATTCGAAACTTTGAAAAAAATGAATGTCATTTCATTGTGCGCATACGACAGTCGTACTTTGACAAAAAATATTTAATGTCGTTCAGTGGGCGGGACATATGAATACGTCATTCGAAAAAGATGTATGTCGTGCAACAAAACGACATTGGACATTCGACATTCGAAACTTTGACAAAAAAAACTTGTATGTCGTTCAGTGTGCAACATACAAACTGACGACATTCGTAAATTTGATGTCGTCCATTGCGCGACATACGACAATTCGATCTTTGACAAAAAAATAATTGAATGGTAGTTTCAGTGTGCGACATACGACATAAGACATTCGAAACTTTGACAAAAAAATGAATGTCGATCAGTGGGCGACATACGGCCATATGGACATTCGAATATGACAATAAAATGATTGTCGTTCAGTGTGCGACATCGACATTCGAAATATGTTGAATGTCGTGCAGAAACGACATTGACACATTAGACATTCGAACTTTGACATAAAAAATTTGCAATGTCGTTCAGTGCTGGAACTTTAGACTTACGACTTTTTGAAAAAATGTTGGTTGTCGTGCAAAAAGCGACATTGGATTATCGACTATTCTAACTTTGCAAAAAGAAAAATATTGATTGTCGTTCTGTTTGCGACATTGGACTTTCGGAAAATTTTATTGTCGGTGCAGAAAACGAACCATTAGGGACATTCGAAATTCGAACTTTGACAAAAAAAAATTGACTGTCGTTCAGTGTGCGACTTACAACAGACGACATTTGAAAAATTTTGATTGTCGCCATCTCCCGCGAGACACAATACCACATTCGACTTTGACCAAAAAAATTAAATTGTCGTTCAGTGCGCGACTTACGACTTTGAAAAGTTGATTGTGTGCAAAAAAACATTGGAATACGAAATTCGTACTTTGACATAAGGAAATATTGAATGTCTTATTTTGCACGACATTTCTTCTTTCTCGAATGTCGTATGTTGTATGTTCATGCACTGAACGGACATTCAAATTTTTTTTGTCAAAAAATCGAATGTCGTATGTCGTATGTCAGCGCTACTGAACGACTTTTCAAATTTTCGATGTATTATGTGTATTGTCGAGCATATGGACGGACATTCAAATTTGCAATGTTCGTAATGTCGTTTGATTAGCCAACTTCACACAGCTCCCTTATGACTTGTTTTACAAGGGACTAGGAAAATAGGTGCAATTTGTACAAATAGAAATGTTGGTAATAGGTGTATAAAATTACTGATTATGTTGAATCTTGTATAACAATTACACACACAATGCTGCATACAAAATCCATTCTAGTTATTAGTAAGAGAATCTTTTCCATTCGTTTATTGTATTTTTGGTACTCTTAAAACAAAACAACTCTTTTGTAGTTTTAACAACTCTTCAATATTCAGTGTTTTCACTTATATTCAACATGTCTGGTTCTGTTTGCAGTCTCTGGCTGCTTTTTCAGAATGTATATTATTGTAGTATGTTGAATTCTAAAGATATTGTTCCTTCAGAACACAATGCTTAGAGTAGGTCCTTCCTATTTTTATTTTATGGAAGTTTTGCATTGAGACGGCAGTAATCAGATTTTATAGAAGTCCTTTCCTGATGATTTCAGGTTGATTCTATGGAATATGTAGGTCATAGATACTTTTTCTTTCCGGTTTACCTCTGTAAATGTTTACCTTTTTGTTTTTTCCACTTTTCAGTCCCTTTTTATTTTGCATTTTTGGTTGTATTTAGGTGCAATGGCTTTATGAAAGAAAACTCTCTCTGGTATATGTGCTACTTCATCAGCCAGATAAATGGTTAGGTGTAATCTTGTGATTACGATCCACACCTTCTGTATTGGGCATGTTTATACTTTAGTACTGATTGTACTGTTATATATATTAATTTTGTTTTTGGACTACTCTCATCCTATAGTACTCATATATCATGTTACTGTTGCTGCTACCGAACACATAATAACGGACGGCTGTAGCTATTTAACCACGATAAGAGTCAGTGCATGGTTATTATATTTCTCTTGTTTACCATGTTCCAGCTGTTGCTCTGGTGGTCATGATAAACTATTGTACTGATATATACTATGCTCCTGGCGGGTGTCATCAAATTTGACAATAGTTAGAGCATTGTTTTCAATAGATACACATATATATCTAACCTCAAACAACAGCCAAAAACATATTCCTTCTGTACTACTGAATTATACATGGCCTTCCTGTTGTTATCATAACCATGGACAACAGTTAGGGCATGGTTTTCTAGATTAACTATTATTTACCGTCATCCAGCAGTTGTTATCGAACCACGACAACTGCCAGAACATGTCTATCTGTATTACTGATATATGACATGCTCTTCCTGTTGTTACCAAACCATGAAAAACAGTGGGGCATGGTTATCGTTAGTACTATATTTACATGGTCCTACTGTGTTAGTCAACCCATACCATCAGGCCAGAACATGGTCATTAGGTAATACTGATTTTTACAATGCTCTTAATGTTGTAACCTATCCATGTCTACAGTTGGGGCATGGTTTTTATAGTTCCTCTTATTTAACCATGCTCCCACTGTTGTTACTGAACCACAACAACAGCCGAACATGGTTAACTGTTATACTGATATATTCCTTGCCTCTTCATGTTGTTACCAAACCATGGCAACAGTTAGGGCATGGTTATGTATAGTTATATATTTTCAGTCATCCAGCAGTTAGTTATCGAACCACAACAACAGCGGAACAATGGTCATCTTAAACTGATGTTATTGCTCTTCATGTTGCTACAATCAGTTGGGGCTATGGTTATCTATTGTAGTTTTATTTACCATGCTCCCACTGGTGTTACTGATACCTCTAACAACAGGCAAGAACATGGTTAACTGTATTACTGTTATATACATGCTCTTCCTGTTCTTACAAAACATGGCATACAGTTAGGGCATGCTTATCTATAGTTTCTCTTATTTTCCGTGACCCAGCAGTTGTTATAGAACACAAAAGCAGCAGAAAATGTTCATCTGTAATACTGATTTATTCCATGCATTTCTGTGTTACCTAAACATGACAACTGTTGAGACATGGTTTCTTTAATACTCATTTTTAACCTTGCTCCCTCTGTTGTTTCTGAACCACAAACAACAACCAAGATCATAGTCATCGTAATACTGATATTTACCATGCTCTTCTGTTGTTACAAACCATGTCTACTGTTGGAGGCTTGGTTATCATATTGTATCATATATGCCCCTGCTCCCCCATGTTGTTACTGAACCATAACAACAGCCAGATCTGGTAATATGTAATACGATATTTACCATGCTCTTCCTGTTGTTACCTAACCAATGACAAACAGATAGGTGCATGGTTATCTATATTACTATATTTACCGTGATCCAGCGTTTGTTATAGAAACCACGAGAAACAGCCTGAACTTGGTCATCTATATTACTGATATATACCTTGCCTTTCCTGTTGTTACTAATGCTAATGGTACAACAGATTGGGGCATGGTTATATTATAGTACTCATTATTTACCATGACTCCACTGTTGTTACTGAACCATAATAAAAGCCTGATCTTGGTTAATCTGTATTAATGATTTTTATCTTAGCTCCTTCCTGATGTTAACACCCAAGCTTGAAAACAGTTGGGGCTGGTTATCCTATAGTACTCATATGTACCATGCTCCCAATGGTTGTTACTGATACCATAACAACAGCCAGAACCTGGTCATCTGTATACTGATATTTACCTTGATCTTCCGTTGTTACCAAACCATGACAACAGGTGGGGCAATGAGTTTTCTTTAGTACTCATATTGTTAACGTGAGCCTGCAGTTGTTATAGAACCTCGAGAAACAGCCAGTACATGGTCATCTATTATAATGTTATATCCCATGCTCTTCCTGTTTACTAATGCTTGACAACAGTTGGGGGCATGGTTATCTTTTGTAATTCTATTTTCCATGCTCCCATGTTGTTACTGAACCATAATAACAGCCAGAACATTGGATATTCTGTTAATACTGTATAACCATGCTCTTCCCGATGTTAACAAGCATGACATAACTAGTTGGGGCATGGTTATATATAGTACTCATATATTACCATAGCTCCCATGTTGTTAATGATCCTAAACTACAGCCTGTACCGGTCATATGTAATATGATATTTACAATGCTCTTCCCGTTGTTACCAATCCATGACAACAGTTGGGCATGGTATTCGATTGTTCTCATATTTACGTGATCCGCAGTTGTTATAGAACACGAGAACAGCCAGAACATGGTCATCTTTAATAATGTTTTTACCATGCTCTTCCTGATGTTTCTAATGCATGACATCAGTTGAGGGCATGGTTATCTTTAGTACTCAAATTTAACATGCTCCCTCTGTTGTTTACTGAACTTTATACAGCCAGACATGGTATTCTGTAATATGATAATATACCATGTTTCCTGATGTTATCAAAGCATGACAAACAGTTGGGGCTGGTTATGTCTATCGTTAACTTTGTTCCATGGCTCCCACTGTTGTTACTGAACCATGACACAGCAGAACTGGTCTTCTGTAATACTGATATTTACCTGCTCTTCCGTTGTTACCTAAACCATGGACAACAGGTGGGGCATGGTTTTATATAGTACTCTTATTTACGTGTTCACAGCAGTTGTTATAAAACCACGACAACAGCCTGATCATGGTCATCTGTAATACTGATATATACCAGCATTTCTGATGTTTATCTAAAGCATGACAACAGTTGGGGCTTGGTTATCTATAGTACGCATATTTACCATGCTCCATGTTGTTACTGAACCCATAACAACTAGCCGGAACTTGGTCGTCTGTTAATACTGATTATACCATGCTCTTCCCGTTCTTACCAGACCATGACAACAGTTGGGGCATGGTTATTATGTACTCATATTTACCATGCTCCCACTGTTGTTTTCTGAGCACAACAACAGCCGGGAAACATGGTCATCTGTTATTTACTGATATATACATGCTCTTCCCGTTCTTACCAAACCTTGACAACTGTTGGGGTATGGTTAATCTATAGTACTCATTGTTACCATGCTCCCACGGGTTACTGTATCCTCATTGCCCAGAACTTGGTCATCTGTAATACTGATATTTACCATGCTCTTCGGTTGTTTCCAAACTATGTTCATCTGTTAGGGCATGGTTATCGTTAGTTGCTCATATACATGTATTTCGATGGCATCAACCATGCAAGGACATTTTCGTCTGTTATTACTGTATATAAAAACTATGCTTCTTACATGTTGGTTACCAAACCATGAAACTGTTGGGGCATGGTAATGTTTATATACTCATATTACCGTCATCCTGCAGTTTTTATCGAACCAACAACAACAGCAAGAACATGGTCATCTGTAAAACTGATATTTACCTTGCTCCCCACTGTGTTACAAACCCTGACATCAGTTGGGACTGGTTATCTATAGTATTTATATTTACCATGCTCCTCACGGTTTGTACTGAACCACAACATCAGCCTGTACATGTCATCTGTATATGCTATTATTACCAGCTCATTCCTGTTGTTACCAAACCATGACAACGATCGATCATGGGTTATTTTTAGTACGCATATTTACCGTTCTCTGCTGTTCTACCAAACCACGACAAAGGTCAAATAATGGTTAATAGAGTTCTGATATTATATCATGACTAAGCTTGTTGTACCAGACCGTGACAATAGTTGGGACATGGTTATTTTAGTACGCATATATACCCTGGCTTTTTTTTTTTTTAAATGGTGCAAATTACAGTTGGGTCATAGTTACTATAGTACTGATTTATACAATGCTTCGTTTGTCAAATCAAAGAGAATAGTTAGGGTATATTAGTAGCTCAATAATACCGTACTTTTTTGTTGCTACCGAACCGAATAACAGTTGGTCCTGTACTTAACGTTAGTGCTTATATATATATGTTCTTACCTGCTGTTATAATCCATGGGAACAGAATCGCATGGTTATTTATTGAACCTGTATGGACGTGCACAAGCTGTTGCTACAGAACCATCACTACAGTTTTGGCATGGATAACTATAGTTCTGAAATTTTACAAGCCCCTGCTGATGCAACAGAAAACGACAACGGTGGGCATGGTGTGTATAGTAATGATATCTGGAAAGTTTCTGGGCCCGGTTACCCGTACAAATAGACCGGAGTCTAGAGGTCTGTTACCGGACCCACTAGGACAATACACAGGATCATGATAGAGGTCTGGTAATCAATTTGATTACTGAGATTTACAATAGGAGGCACATATATTTTATCTATATTAATGGTTGTCGATTTTAATTTTTGTTCTCGTATTTTTTCTCATTGCTTTAATGTTTAGTTGTATGGTACTCACAGGAAAACAGAAGCATTTATATTTCTTTAATCCCGGAGATTAAATACGATTGCAGATTTCGGCAATATTAGTAGTAAACATGTATCGCCGAGATCGGAAGCTTTGGTTAGTGTTTCTTTTTGTTTTTTTTTTTCTCGGGACTGATGAATAAAAATGATAATCCTCCATACGTTTTTTCAGTATTTAAAATGTTTTGTTCAAATAGTTGTTGTATTAGTTTTATGTTTGAGTAAATGAATAACAGTGATACGGAAATCGCTGTTAAAATCTAATTTTCATCATATGCGTCGTGACTGAGTGAGAGCTTTTTTATACTCAGCGTCACTGAAAAAGTTACCACGTAATATATACCTCTTTATACTATTTTTATAACTATATCGACGTCACCTTTTCATGGCCTGTGGCGCGGTCTATTACTCATAGGACCTGTGTGATCATGTCTCCTAAACCCATTCATGACTGGTCAGGTGTGAACAGCATTTACGGACGGCACTTCGCGACATGAAAGTTCGGGCGTCAACCATGCAATGGCCTGGCCGTGTTCACAAATCATTTTCAGTCTCTCGTGGTGTGTTTAATGAAACTTCAATTGTCATTTTTATCTAAATTGCATATTTAAACTAAATTTTAAGCTTATAACTCTTTTCATGTGGCTATTCTGTATTGATGGGCACTCTCAGTTGAAATTTTCCTTGAGGTTGTAATAAATTGATATTAAAATTTCCAACTCATATCTGCTGAGTTCTAAAAAATGATTTGTGATCACGGGGGCATGATTGGCGCGTGATCATGGCCTTAAAACGTGGCATTCCTTAGCAAGGTTATTCTGTTTTTTAACGTATTCCTTTGAATATGCGACGAACTTTCAAGTGCGTTTGAATGATTTGATGATAGAAAATTCGTAAATCGTCGACTTTTGTGGAAAAAGTCATTTTGCACGTGCAGCTCTTGTCCAAATGGAGTTTATTCGAATTTGACCCAATTCTTTACACCGTGACGATCAGCTGCGCATTAATTGAAGTCCTGTTATACTTTTAACACAGTCCAGTGCGATTTTTAAATTAAAAAGGGCCATTAGAGTGGTTACTTTTCTGTGACGCTGAGTATATATATAAAATTTACCAACCAAACGTAATATAAACTTTTGACTAATTATTCATTACGGGTAGCAGCTATTGCCTATAGAGCTTACATTGGTATTACAGTACATGATAGTACTTGGTATTTATTTGTCGAATTGCGATCGTATTTTTCCCATGAGCAAAAAATAATAAATTACTATTTCCTGTGACTAACCTTGTGGTTTTAAAACAAATTTTTGAAATCATCGTTCGTTTTTAAAGATAAAATTTAGTATCCGACATCTTTTTTATCAAATTTTATACGTTCTCAGTATCTTATTGATTACCGAACCTCTAGCCTTACCATTACGGGTTATCTAGAGGTCCGTTTATGGACCCCTAGGTCACTTCCATGATATATTCCATGCACCAGCTGTTAATATCTAACCAGGTCAACTGTCAGAGCATTGGTTATCTAAAATACTCATGTATACCATGTTCCAGCTGATGCTTTTGAAGCACGAAAATATGCGGAGATATCTATGGTACTCACAGATACCATGCTCCAGCCGTAGCTATCGAACTTCGAGAACACTAAGGGCATTGTTACAGTACTGTTTATTTTTTTTTTTTTTTTTTTTAACCCCATTTTTTTGTATACACACATGCTTGTCTGCACTTAACTTAAGGCTCAACAGACCGGTAGGTTCTAGTTGTACACACTATCATCTCAATGATGTACATTTTCTAATTTTGTACATTTGTCAAATACTGACAGTTTTCCTCTTTCCATATAATAACATTGAGATTTACCTAGTTACATAGTGAAACAACTGAGATTTCCTTTCAAAGTCATTGCAACTTAGAGAATCCGTTAGTGAATACAACAAGGACCAGAATGCACGGATGCTGGTCGGAAACGACTGTGTTTGTTTCTCATGGCGCGGCACAAATCATTTAAATTTTTAGTGTCACCATTTTTCCATTTTGCATTGGAAGCCTTTTTATATTCAGATTTGTGGTTTATTATTGGGAAAATTATTCTGGGATTTTAATTCACCTGCTCTTTTAATTATTATATACCTTTGTTGCTTGTCAAACGTGGGTGGTACGTTAGGCTAATAACTTACGAAATAGTACATGTTTCCTATTTGTATGTCAAGACTTTAGATTTACGAAATCTGGATACACATGGTTATATTGGCTGTTCATGTTTAAATTTTATTGTTAAAATTTTATGGATTTATTTTAAATGTTAATTTAACAAATACTACCGTCTGTTGTGGGCCTGTACTGTTTCTGAATACTTCTGAAACAGTACGGTGAATATTTACTATACTAATTGTTATATAAAATGTTATATAGCTGTTTCATTTCAATTCACTATTGCAGTTTAAATTCACTTATCCTTCATACTTCATTACTTGTGCGGCGATCGAGTCTGAACTAGCGAACATTGCACTCTAACAATAATTTATTTTCTTTTACTGTGCTTAGGGTATTAGCAGATAGCTAACTTATTTTTCCATTTCTCCAATTCAAGAAATGTAATTTAAGTAAGTTTTTTTCTGTATAATCAGACAGAAAACAGCTATTCTTTTAAAAGAATTCAGCTTTTAAAAGAGTTTCAGTGTTTTTTCTCTCCTAGCCTTTGTTTACATTGCGCGTTTAGGTGTGTACCGGATGCTTTGGTAATTTCTCCATTATTAGTTTTAAAAATCCAATCTAAAACAAACTTCCCAATATTTTTCTTTTTACTATAAATCAGAATAATAGGTATTACTTTTCAAAAAACATTCAGCTTTTTATATTTTATCAATTTCTTTTCAATCTATGATGTTTTTTACATACACATGATTTAGTCAGTAGAGGATAGTTCAATTTTCATTTGATGGACATATGAAAAATATGCATAAAAAGCATACATTTAAATATGTAGTCAGAGTGTTCTGTTTGCATGCAGTAAAGAATGATTTGCGAAATTTTTATAATAATTCTTAATCCCTTTCTATGATGATCGAAACCGGAAACGGACAATTTATCTAAAAATTTTTCTTATGGGATCCTAACATGTAGGGCTTATTTTAGATGGGCTATTTTTACACGATTAATTGCACATGCGCACTTTGCACCATGCGCGGCCTGTTGTTCGTTATCCCTCTCATGTACTTTAGTCTGATTGATCTGTATTAATCTTAGTTCAAAGTTCATAGCTGAAAAATTATTCACAGAGATGAGCTGTCACTTATTTAGAGTCAACTATTTAAAATAGGCGTAAATGAGGTACTTTAGTCATTCAGATAAGATGTACTAGCACAATGAAGATTTAAGGGCGAAAAGAAAAATATTTCTGAATAGAACATTTATTCTTATAAATGCTTGTTTTTGTGTAATACGCTATATGTCATGTTACACACTGGTTATCCGGGTACCTACTCGTGTGAGCGATACCGCCCTCGTGTGATTAATGTACTAGTTGGTAAAACAGGAAGTTCACACCTATAACAGGTAATTATTCCGTATTTTTTATTGAAGATTTGAAAAGTTTTAGTATTAAATGTGTAAGATTCATACCCTTAACTATAATCCTGTCAAATATCTATTCATATGATTGAATAACTGTAAAAAAAGTACGTTTTTTTGTTCGCGAAAATGATGATATTTTAAGGCGTGGTATTTTTTTCACGATTTATGTATTAGTTACGGTTATATCAGGATTTTTTGTTAGAAAAATGAAAAGCAGTCATTTGTGTATTAGCCATTGCTTTCCATTTCACTAAAACTGATGCACAGTTATAATTAGGTTCGATTTTTTCAAGGACTAGTGTGTAGAAAATTAAGATACCTCTGTCGATGTACCTTGGTACCATCTCGTTGTTTCTGTCAATTCCAGCGGTTTCCGTCCTCGTTATTGAATGAACATTACTTGGACGCAGAACCTTTTTCTAAATTTAGCGATAATATGCAATGACCAGCTAGATAAAGATTAACACTTTGGTCTTTTTATTACTCCTGCTATGGAATCAGCCTTATCCGAAAGAAAATTCTCACATAATTTCATGCAAATTCGCTTTCAATATCCATCTACATAGACACATTCTTATGTGTATATTTAATTGAATATTGCGACTTCTTCTTCTTCATTTAAGTTTATTTATACTCGCTGCCGGGAGACCCATATGAGCGAGAATATCTGCGCCATCGTCTTCATCGTAGAGTGTCGACGGGCGTCTTTTCATGCTGATCTGTCGTAATCCTCTCGGAGTACCATGTTCTGCGTTCGTAGACAACTCTGAACTGAGGAAGGTAAACCACCCTTCTTAGGACCACTGCTCCCGCCCTTCGTTGCAACTCCAACAGCTGACCTCAATATATTTATGACGACTTCCGGTGGAGCTGCATGCCTTCTCCGCGATGTGCGCGCGGCGGGAGCTCAGGAGAAGGTATTGCGACTTCCGTACGTTTTGTCCTGTTATTTAAGGACACGTCACGGCTGAGATAGTTTAGCATTATAACAATACACAGTCGGTATTGAAATTGTGTTTCCAATACATGTGCTCATTAGATAAATCCTCAATATCTATGTGAAAATAAGGGATGTGTTTTGTATGATTGCAACACTGTGAGTTACTCTAGTTACTGACAAATGACTGAAACAATAGGAATTCGTACGAGAGATGGATAGACAAAACGACAGTGAGGTAACGATATATTCTTTTATTGTTTTATTGTATGAGTTGTAAGCTACAATAAAGAATACCCATTTTATGAAAATCAAACTGGAAGTTAGAAATAACAGAAAAAAAATAATTAGGTCATGAGTCATCATATACCTGTCAAAATTTGTCATTAGTTTTCAAAAGCTGTCAAAATTATTTTTATCTCTCTGTTCTGCAAATGCACTGTTTTTGAAAGTATCTTGGACGGATATTGTAGTGTGTAACTTACTTTACATTCCACATTAATATTTGTGCTTGAAATTGTTTTGTTGAGCTCACCGACGTCACATATGAATGTCTATTGTTTTAGTTTATTGTCTGTTATAAAGGTACCAAATCTCAATATTAAGATATAAGAATTGTTCCTTTCTGGTAGACAAAGGAAACTATTTGGTTGAATCATAATATAACGGTTTTTGGAAAGAACTGAATATTCTTTGTTTTTTTTGTTATTCGCCGGAATTTCAAAAAGTGACATCACCTTAAGTTGTTATGGGGTACAAAATGTTTGCAACAAAAACAAAATTAAATTTGTTCAGAAATTCTATGATTTTTGTCAAATATTTTATTGCGATCGACCCCTGTTTAGCTTCGTTTTGAGGAATAAAGCCAGTAATCCGGTCAAAAATGCTTCGTTTGAGTAGTCGACGTCAGTAGTAAACAGATCCTTATTTTCCCATGTTTTTGTGCGAAAATTCGTGTAGAACAAGTGCATTAATCACACCTTTATACTGCTAGAATACATTATGCATGGAAAGAGATGAGATATGTTTATACAATCCACATTCAAGTTTTGCAGATCGAAACCGAATGTAGGGGGTTTATTGTGCGGACAGGAGCATATAGGTCACAATACTATAAATAGTTTTCCCTATATATTCTATATAAAACTGACATTTTTAAAGAGTTACCAAACAGAGCTAGACCCATTTCAGAGAACAAATCCTTAGCTCAATTTAAAAAGTTATTATAAAACTGATATAAAATATAGAGAAAGTAGGGGTCATGTATCTTCTAAGAGAGATTTCTCTTGTCATATTTACTTACTTTAAAATCACATCAAAAGCACATTGCTGTGACCCGGAAGTACTAGTCATACTAAAATTGAGTTTCACTTCACCAAATACATCCTGATTTTCCTTACCAAAATCTCAAAAATACGTCTACAATGACATTTAAACAGAAACTAGCTTAAATTTAGACCTCTGTTGCCATCCCCAACTTGGAGCGTGAAATATACGAGAACCGCAACTCTTGTCGGTATTGATTTTTTGCCTTGTGCGCTGTTGTAATTGTTTCCCTTTACACTAAAATATCGATAAACCTGCTGTTTGGCATATATATACACGGGTATGAAACGTTGTCTGCGGCACAAAATGTGCCGCACTGAAATGAAAGCATCGCGCCTCCGACGGCGCAGGCATTGCGCAGGATGTTTACAAAAATAACGAGCAAGGTGAGTAAAATTGAATGTTTTTGGTTATTGTCTTTTTACAGTAAAACCTTTTTAGAAATCGGGGAATG
Organism: Mercenaria mercenaria; assembly: GCF_021730395.1. Lineage (NCBI taxonomy): Eukaryota > Metazoa > Mollusca > Bivalvia > Venerida > Veneridae > Mercenaria > Mercenaria mercenaria. The sequence goes on along the minus strand of NW_026460078.1, from coordinate 12,224 downwards.
CAGCGGGATGTAGTTGTGTCTTGCCGACAAATCCATGCCCAGTTTGTGAAGAAATATGTAATATTGTTATTTTGCGCGTGTTTTTCATCGGATACAGTAACGTGAAAATTACAAAAGCAGTGAATATTCCGAGTCATTTCACCTCCTGTTGAAAAAGGAATGATAAATTTCTGTAGTATATCATATAAAGACATGATATCTGATCGGTTGAGATAAAATACATGCCTAGGAAAAGGCATATCCCCTCGTTCTGCCGACTTTTCAGTCCAGTGCCGCAGGCATCTCGATGGTGCCGCAGACATCGTGAGAGGCGCAGTCATCTTGAATACTATTGTAGTCGGTAGTACGTGTAATTTCGACCTTCTAACATGCATTGAAATACAAAAATATCAATAACAATGTTGTTCCTCCAGTTATTGTAGTAGTAAGACAAATCTTCTCAATCCGAACTTTGTAATATAAATAGCTATTTCAAGAAGTTTGCATTATTTTTCTCGCTGTTTTGGGGAATGGGGCCAGGGAAAATTACGTCATTTTGTATCGATTTGGGATTCATTTTTTCCCGTAAAATAGCAATATTCAATTACTAAACATCCCATTTGTAACAATTATTGATGCTTATAGTTCAAAGCAAGGTATCAAAACCAGCATCGGAGCACAAAAACTGTCATAACTTTTGTCATTTTTCAACCAATTTTAATGTTTTTGTTTCAGCATCGAATTTTTTTTCTTTACAGTTTGGGCGTACTTTTTTATTAGCGGCGAGCTGAATTTCACCCCCCTCCCCCCTCCAAAAAAAATAAATAAAATAAATAAATAAATGGTAAGATTCGCAGTTTTGGCGTTCCGAAAAAAAGGAACGCAATAAGACAAATAAAAAAAAAAACACACACACACACACACACACACACACACACATAAAAACATGAAATTTCTCTTGCTCATCTCGCGCCATGTTTTTCCTTAACAGTATATCAGCACAAATTTCACTGTTAAGTCAAGATATTTAGATACGAACGAAGAGTATTTAAAACGATACTGTTCCCAAGTTTTGTGTAGAAAAGAACCATTGAAAAAATTGTCCAAAATGGGGCTTAACTTGTTCTAATTATTTCTGAAATTCTACAAAAATATTAACGTATTTTACTCACTCTTTGTCGTTCAACTATGATTTACGTCTGTGCACTGACTGTACACATAAAGTTTTCGTCTGATCATAAGGAGAAATGATTTTCCTTTTCCTTTTAATATACACTGAATGCATGTACATCCATCTGAAAATATAATATAAACAAGATATTTAACTATCGATAACTTCATTGCTTCTTTTTCACACAAAACTTGGGAACTGTATCGTTTTAAGGGAAGTTTCATGTTTTTACGGTTTTTTTGTGTGTTTTTTTGCGTTCCTTTTCTTCGAAAGCCAAAACAGTGATTTTTCGCCATTTTTTTTCGGGGGTTGGGGGGAGGGGGACGAAATTCAGCTCATCGCTTATCAAAATAGATCTAGTACGCCCGAACTGTAAAGAAAAAAAACTTGATGCTGAAACAAAAACATCAAAATTGGTTAAAAAATGACAAAAGTTATGAAAGTTTTTGTGCTCCAATGCTGGTTTTCATACCTTGCTTTGAACTAAGCATCAATAATTGTTAAAAATAAGAATGTTTGGTAATTGAATATTGTTGTTTTTTTTAAGAGAAAATAATCCAAATTCGATACAAAATGACGTGATTTTCTCAACTGGGAGGCACCTGGTCCCATCCCCCAAAAGAGCAAGAAAAAATATTGCGAAATTCTTAAAATAGCTATTAATATTACAAAGTTCGGATTGAGAAGATTTGTCTTACACAATAACTGGAGGAACAACATTGTTATTGATATTTTTGTACTTCAATACATGTTAGAAGGTCGAAATTACACGTACTACCGACTACAATAGTATTCAAGATGACTGCGCCTCTCACGATGTCTGCGGCACCATCGAGATGCCTGCGGCACTGGACTGAATAGTCGGCAGAACGTGGGGATATGCCTTTTCCATGACATGTATTTTATCTCAATCGATCAGATGTCATGTCTTTATATAATATACTACAGAAATACATCATTCCTTTTTCAGCAGGATATGAAATGACTCGGAATATTCACTGCTTTTGTAATTTTCATGTTACTGTATCCGATGAAAAACACGCGCAAAATAACAATATTATATATTTCTTCACAAACTGGGCATGGATTTGTCGGCAAGACACAACTACATCCCGCTGCATTCCCCGATTTCTAAAAAGTTTTTACTGTAAAAAGACAATAACCAAAAACATTCAATTTTACTCACCTTGCTCGTTATTTTTGTAAACATCCTGCGCAATGCCTGCGCCGTCGGAAGCGCGATGCCTTCATTTCAGTGCGGCACATTTTGTGCCGCAGGCAACGTTTCATACCCGTGATATAGGTAAACTCGGCTCTACATTTTTGAGCAACGCATCTTGGTTAGATAGAATTATTGAAGTATGCAAATTAAAGCAGAATATAACACATCTTTAAGCTACTGTAATTAATTGTATTTTATGGACTTTGCTAGATACCGACATTGTTCAGTGAGTTATAAATAATTATATATTAAACAATAAGTAAAATGTACGATTTTACAGTAAAAATACTTGTTCATCATGCGTATGTAATGTGTATTTTCTGTCATGTATATGCTGGATGAAGTTATAAGTTTCGTTGAATGCATGGACCGAAAATATAAAAATAAAAAATGCCACTTTTTAGTGGTAACATAAAACATCACACAAAACAAAAGATTTTCCCCTTTTTGCTGTGAAGCGTAATGTTGTAAAATTATGTTCTCGTGTTATTTTTTTTTTTTTAATTTATCGCCCTGAAAATTTCGATTTTGACAATTACTGCATATTGACTGTAAGTGTTTTACGCGTGATGTTTTATGGACCTTTGCGAATACACCGGATGGAGACAAGATAAACACCCCAGGCTATGCTAATTACCCCCAAAATACGTCTGTAATAAAAATCATCAACTGAGACATAAAGTAGAGATGTTCTGCCATATATATCTTCTTATAGCTTAAACGATAAAACATATATTTATTTATTAAATTATTCATCGGCAAATTGATCATAGATGTACTTTTTTTACTTATTATACTTTTTTGCCTAAAATTTTAGATGGATGTAGAAAATTATAAAAGAAATTTAGGTGACGGTTAAGCAGTTTGTTTCAGAATAGTTTCGAACAGCTGGACAATACAACCTAAACTGAATTAAACACATATATAAATTTTGGCAATTTCTAGTGTCATGTGTGTTTTTTAAATGCCTAGATCCACTACTATATAAGTTCAACATTTCATTTGAGTCATCTTTGTGCACATTTATATTATACATACATTTGTTAAAAAAAACAACACATTTTATAATTGTCTAAAACACATACTATCTTACATTTTACAATTAACCTAAAATATCTATTTGCTATTAAAAATTATTGTATTACAATAAAACTTCACTGTTTCACAATATTCGCAGTAAGACCATAAAACATTTGTGAAGAGGTGTCCACCACGATAATCCAATCTAAAACCCCCGTCTTATCTGCTGCTTATTAGCGATTATGTAATAGTCGCTAATTGATGGGCAATTTTGCACAACAGGGGTCCCCATTGGACCATGAAAATTTGTGGAGTAGGAATTAATTTTCCTTTATGGAATGTAGAATAATAATATAGTTATAAAAATGTCTTTGTTTTCATAAAGATATCTGCCAATATCATGATAATGAAAAAGGTCATATACCGGTGAAAGTGATTATTGTATTTGATAAATATATACTTGTTTTTTTTTTCAATTTGAATAAGTTTCGTAAAGTGTACCTTTTTCATCTTCTACTGAAATGCACGCACGGGTAAATAAATCAAATTATCACCACAGTTAATATGACCATCATTCATTAATTTGTAATTTATACTTTTACGTTCACGCAGTGATCAGTGAACGTAAAGAAGCCATGGTCGTATGTAATGTTTTAGGCCCATATATAACAAAATTTTCGCGAAGTGTTTCAATTATTGAACAGTTTATTGTAATATCGTCAAATATTATACCGGCACACAGTTTGTAAAGCAGTTACATAGAATTAATTCTAATTGCCTTTTTAATTTAATGCGGACTTTTTAAGAACAATTTTCCAATTAAAGATGTGACTTAAAGTTTGCCAATTCAAAAAAGTTTTACCTTTAATCATAATATATAAATAAATAAATAAAACGCTCGAACAGATATGCAACACATTGATAAGCATTGCCTTGTGCCGTCGTACCGTCAAATAATTATTGGTGAAAAGCGTGCTCAAGATTGCGATTGCCGCCATGCCAAGTGAAAAATTAGTGTTCAAAAGCCTGGAAGCCATCACGCTGGTTCCTTTATATTAGTTGGGCCTATAAGCGCCATTTTAAGGTAGCAGACCACAACTGACTGGCATTTTCCTAGGAACGATTCAACTCCCTTTTTATTTTCATCGTTACTTTAACTTGTGATAGAACTTTCATGAAAAACAGGTGTTGGAAAAGTGATGTTCTATTAAGGTAGGTAAAGAGGACATGAAGTTTAGTAGGTTTGCAGGTTTGTCGAACAATTCGAGCCTGGAGGAATTTGCTTATCATCCAAATGTTGAAAGCAGAGCTAAAATGGTTGGAAATGAAAAGAAAAAAAAAAGAAAGCGACAAGAAATTTTGCTTTTTCTTGGTAACTATTTGTACATTATTTCAAAGTTATTACAGCTCGTCTGATACTTAAACTTTAACAAAATATCATCTTACCTGTCTTATCGTCTGTTGCTAATTCTGTATTGCAAATGATGATTATGAATCTAAAGGCAGTAAGTTAAAGTATAAAAAAAAACAATCTGCTCTTATATTGTGCCATCGTAGATTACAAGAAAGCTTTTGACTCTGTCGATCGTAAGTGTTTATGGAATAAATTGCTACAGCATAACATTGATGGGAAAGTCTTTAAGGCTATATATTTTGCAATACATGATACATGTTTTATTATTGTTTAGGACTAGTGGAATTATCAAACAATGTATAGGACCTGCTAAGTGGTGATATTTCAGAAATGTTTTTTTTTTTCTCAAGTTATTTTTGTTACTTTATGCAGATGATACAGTGCTTTTTGCAGAATCTCAAAATCGTTTACAAACTGCATTAAATGTATGTCAGAATATTGTGATATTTGGAAACTTACAGTTAATTCAAATAAAACTAAGGTTGCTTTTTTTTCACATGGAAAAGTGCAAAATAAGTCTACCTTTTATTATAATAATGCGGCACTTGAAGTAGTAGATGACTTCAGTTATCTAGGAATTAAATTTAACTATAATGGTATCTTCAAAAAAATTAAAATGTTTTTGGTTGACCAAGCTAGAAAGGCTATGTATGCTCTGTTGAAAAAATGTAGGAAGTTGCAGCTTAGTATTGATTTACAGTTACGTTTATTTGAGTCTGTGGTTCAACCAAAATTATTGTATGGATCAGAGGTATGGGGATGTGGTGATGTTAGCATTGCTAAAAGTTTTCAGCTTAAATTTTTAAAAACATTACTGAAGGTTAAAAAGTCAACACCTTATGTCATGGTTTTTGGTGAGCTTGGGGTATTACCAATAGATAATATAACTAGAAATAGAATATTGAACTACTGGTGTACAATTTATTAAATGGTAAACAAGAAAATATAAACTTTATACTTTACAGGTTCATGTATAGACTCCATCAGCAAATGTGAATCTTTAGAACAGCTTGGATTTGCTGAATTCTGGTTGAATCAGTCAATACTTTCACCAGTGTATTTCCGCAATATTCTTATTTTAGAATGTCCCTACTTTAATTTGGACAAAGTAAAATATTTACCAAATGACTTTCAACTGTCAAATGTAATGTCATTTCAACGTTTATTTCAAAGTAATGATAGTACTCTTCTTTTTAAGTTAGCATTGTTTGTACAGAAAATACTTCAAATTTTAGTTAGGTATAGGTTTTTGTCACTGGCAGTTATTTGGTGGCTATTTAAAACAATGGTTAATTCTAAATGTACACCATCTTCTATTTTTTAGCTTATAAAATATTTGTATCTGATCTATTATGACCGTAAAACTACTGTTTTATTTTATGTATTAGTGTTTTATTTTTATTTTTTTAATTTGTTGTTATTATAATGCTGATGCCCGTATTGGCCTAGTTATCAATAAAATCTTGAAATCTTGAAATCTTGAATCTCACAGATTTCCTCCCTTGGCGTACATTTAACGTTTACAACCGCTTTGAGGAGTGTGAACTAACACTAAAAAGAGACAGAATCTGATACCTAGACTTCCATATCTGCTTCTGTTTCTTCAGTTAGTCACCTGTAAGACACTTACACAGTAGTGTATATTGTATGCACTTGTAAACAAGTCGCTTAATAGCACTACCTTAATGGAGGGTGCGCCTATGAACAGAGGCGAAACTTACAAGATACGATAAAAGGCAGATTTATGAAGCCGGAGCCTCTCCCTAAACGAGTACATGCCCAGAGAGGGTCCAATTTCACTTTCAGGAAGAAAAAGAAAGTCTTAACATAAGCACTTTTGCTCGTTGTGCGACAAGTTTGGTCGTTTTTATAATGACTGAAGGAGAAAAAGAAGAACATCAAGAAGTCAAGATGATAGAATGCGTAGAATAGAGGGTGGGTGTGAAGGAAGATTTAATATTGGTGAAATACTGCTAACACGGTCCACTCCCATTCTTTACATCTTTAAAGTTAAAACTCTAATCAAACAGATCTACTAAAGGTCGGGTTTCACATTTCCAGTTTTTATTTCCAGATCCTCAAAGCAATTACCTTCAATTGCGTTTATTTAGTGTACCGTATGCGGAAGCAATCGCTGCGGGAAGTTTTATAAATGTTCACTGACATAACGAGGACGGTAACCATGTGCAAACGGGTAGGTATCTTTGTTTATTTTCATCCATCGTCAGAGGTACCATCAAAAACAGCAACAGGATGCATATAATTAAAATTTTATCAACAAAAATAACTTGCAGGTACGTGATGCAAACGGTTTTATTTGAGTATGTATAGTTCTACCAAGGAGATTGGCAAATTCAGTTATCTCATCTTTGAACAAAGAAAAATACGTCTCAAAACGTCAAAATACATGCATTTCGCTACATTTCTTCAAATTGTATAGTCATATCAATCTTATTGATATTTTCAGCAGTGCGAATTAATACATTGCCTCGGACAAGTCTGTCTTTAAAATGTTCAACATTCTTAAATATGTGCCATACTTTGGCATTGTTTTTATATACCCTAAACAACCTACATGTACATAAATCACACGAGGGCGGTATCGCTCACACGAGTAGGTACCCGAATAACCAGTGTGTGTTATGAGCACTTCGCATTACCTGAAGAAAGTCATCCTCTGACCTATATTATCGATTTGCTTTTCTCCATTGGTGATGTCACAGCTTTATTACGTCACTGTTGGCGCATTTCTTTCACCGTCATGTACCACTACTGAATAACAGTGAATAAGTAACGCATATTCACAGGCTAACTATATAGCTCTGTCGGGAATTGGAGCGCTTTAACGTAACGTAAACGTCAACGTCACATACTTGCAATGTTTTGTATGCAACGTCATTATTAAAAAGGTATGGAACCTGGAATAGCGTCGTTGTTGCTATATTCCACTATATCTAAGATATTGGTGCCGTGACCAAAGAAAATCCACAGAAATGAAGCAGAAACTACTCCAGGTACGAGAGGCAAAGAAAGCCGTCATTACTGCACAGATGAAAAAGATTGAAGATGTAAAACGTAGCGACGTCGACATGGTGGAATTTGACACGATTCTTGAGGCAGTAGAGGCCAAGTTCAAGTCACTGGAAGGTTCTAATGAAAAGATACTAGTGCAAACTGATGGCGAAGATTTACTAACTGAGATGACGGAGACCGATGATTACATGCTGAGCGTAAAAATTCAGATCAGAAGTCTTCAAGCTTTTAAGAACAACCGCAAATCTTCCACACCATCTATCCAAGCCGCAACTACCGCCAGTAGTGATTTCCAGCCTACCGGGTCCAGTATCCAACCTACAGGGTCCAGTTTCCATCCTTCAGAGTTCCGTGTCCAGTCTGCGGAGGGTATCCGGTCTACAGAGTTGTATCCCACTGACGTCTGCCCTGGAGAACCATTCAGCAACGCAAGCGTCCAATCACAGAATATAGCCACAGACAGAGTACAGTATACATGCCAACCTGTAAGTAATGCTTCTATTAATTCTACAAACTCGTCCATTTTCCATAGACTGCCGAAACTTACGCTCCCTACTTTCAATGGGGATATTTTACGTTGGCAAACGTTCTGGGACTCATTCGAATCCACCATACATCTAAATTATAATCTAACTGATGTGCAAAAGTTCAGCTACTTGCAATCTCAGCTTGAATCTGAAGCAGCCAATACTATTGAAGGTTTTACGCTGACCAATGCCAATTATGCTCGAGCGATAAATTTACTGAAAGAAAGGTATGGTCGCCGACAAAAAATTACGCAAGTCCTTCTTCAGCTTCCAGCCCCGACAAATAGTATCCATAGCTTGCGCAGTGTCTACGATAAGATGGAATCGTATATCCGTAGTCTAGAGTCCAATGGTCAGTATCAGGACACGTACGGCAACTTACTAGTTCCCATAATATTAGATAAGTTACCAGGAGAAGTACGACGTAACCTAGCCCGAGAGCACGGCGACGGTGACTGGCAGTTACTAGATCCACGCAAGGCAATATCCAGGGAAATAAACATATTAGATGCAGGCGGTCCTATAAGTCATCAGCCGGAAGTAGACATGTATGGGTCAACAGCTTCGTTTTATACTGGTACAAAGACGAAACGAACTGCGCCAGTTTCTTCCAACCCCATGATTCCCCCTAAAAGATCACATAGAAACCCAGTAAAGTGTGCCTTCTGTCAGGAATCACACAGTTCCATAGATTGTGCCAAGTACCCTGACGTCGCATCCAGACTAGCCGTCGTAAAAAAGAATCGACTATGCTTCAACTGCCTTGGTTCACACATGATGTCCAGATGCAAGTCACGTCGTACATGTCAGAAGTGCCACAAGAAGCATCACACAAGTATTTGCCAGCCAGAAAAAACCCCGCAACCTAGTATACCTACACAGACTCAAACCAGTGACCCAAAGGCACCAGCTCAAGCGTTCTATCCCCAACCGGAAGTTACGATGCACGCATCATCAACCCAAAAATCCCTATCCGGAGTTTTACTGAAGACAGCCATCGCCCCTATATGTTCCAGAGAAAACCATTCTTTAGACGCTACTATCCTATTTGATGAAGGATCACAACGATCGTACATAACACAGTCGTTAGCGCAAGAATTACAACTGGCAAGGGAGACAACCGAGACAATTTGTTTGTCGGCATTTGGAGGGAAGAGTGACGGAGTTCAGCACCTTGATACCACTACGGTCTACCTGATAACAGATTCTAAGCAAAAAATCCCTATCAAAACTATTATTGTCCCGACCATAGCAAATCCCATTACTAATCACCTGAAGGATTCCACGGTTAATTTACCATACTTACGTGGTCTTAAGTTAGCCCATCCAGTGAGCAGTGACAGTTGTTTTAACATATCCCTACTCATCGGCGCTGATTTCTACTGGGATATTGTTGAAGATGAGGTACGACGTGGAGATGGTCAGTAAAGTCCAAGATTGGCTACCTATTATCAGGACGCTTACCTGATTCGACCTCCAGAGATTCTACCCAGCATGCACTGAACGTTATCACTTCCTGTGCAGATGAAGTCCACAGCCTTGAGAAATTCTGGAAGCTAGAGAGCATGGGGATCGCCGATAGTACCGATGACGAGAAGATCACAGACTACCTTGAGAATTATCAGCAGAATGCTATTCAGTATAGTAATGGAAGATACACTGCCCAGTTACCATGGAAACAAGACCATCCTCCACTTCCCACAAACTACCAGATTACCAAACGCAGAACCGAGAACACTATCAGGCGACTAAGTGCAGAGCCAGAGATACTGCAGAAGTATGGCGAGATCATCGCAGAACAGGAAAGAAGAGGCTTTATAGAGAAAGTTGACGAAGATTCCCAGACAACAAGAGTGCACTACATACCCCATCACCCAGTGAAAAAGGATTCCTCTACCACCCCCATCAGAACTGTGTATGATTGCAGCTGCCGAAAATCCCGTGATGAGCCGTCCCTGAATGATTGCCTAGAATCAACCCCGCCCATCCTGAACGATTTGACTTCCCTTCTAACCCGATTCCGGTACAACAGATACGCAGTTACCACAGACATTGAAAAGGCATTTCTTCACGTGGGCCTGCACGAGAGTGACAGAGATGTTACGAGATTCCTATGGCTACAGAACACTAACGATCCCTGCAGTCCCTTGATAACCTATCACTTTAAAGTTGTGCTATTCGGCGCTACATGTTCGCCATTCATGCTGAATGCGACCTTCCTCAAGCATCTACGTTTGAACCCGAGCCTCAAACCATTATAGAGCGAGACCTCTACGTAGACAACGTAGTATCCAGCTTTACAAATGAATTAGACCTCTTGAACTACTTCTGGGAATCCAGAACACTGATGTCCAACGCCGGCATGAATCTACGTTCCTGGACCTCTAATAGCGACAATTTACGTCATACCACAAGTACCGTCGGCGTACTCGATATTGATGAGTTTACCAAGGTCCTTGGCTTACGTTGGAATCCCGCTAGTGACATGCTGTCATTTCCTCCAAGAGTTATTCCCCAACTAGACAAAGTGACAAAGAGAGCAGTCTTGATGTATACATCCAGAATTTATGATCCACTAGGCCTGCTTAGCCCTGTAACTATCAGAACCAAGATTCTACTACAAGATCTATGGAAGAAGAGTTATGACTGGGATGTCCCGTTACCAGAAGATATACAACACATATGGCATACCCTTAGCTTCGATTTGAATTCCGCACAAACCATGACCTTCCTCAGATTACTGCTGCCTACCGCTAGTTCCGGAGTTGACAAGACCTCAGGGCAGTTGCACGTGTTTGTAGACGCCAGTATGGCATCATATGGAGCCGCAACGTACATCTGCAATAGCACCGACGCACGACTTGTCATGGCGAAGAATCGAGTGGCACCCCTCAAGAAACTCACACTACCACAACTAGAATTGATGGCCGCCTTGATTGGTGCAAGACTAGGTTCCCATCTACAGAAGTCGCTCATGGTCACAGACATTACATATTGGTCCGACAGCCAGATCGTCCTGCACTGGTTGAAGTCATCGAAACCTACCAAGAGATTTATTACCAACCGAGTATCCGAGATATCTAACTTAACCTCAGGGTCGTCATGGAGATATTGCCCAACAGATAGTAACCCAGCAGATCTACTTACCCGAGGCATCACTGCAGATAAGTTCCTGAGTAGCAGCCTATGGAGTACCGGTCCCTCCTGGTTATGTGACACTAGTACGTGGCCTACTTGGGATTCTACACAGGCATTAATGCAGACGACCAGTGAAGAGCAGACGACATTAGTTGATAATTCTAACATACCCGCCAACCAGCAGACGACGTCTAGCCACGACATTAGCATACTCCAGTTGATTGAAATAACCAGATTCAGCAAATACAGCAAGCTCCTTCGTGTTACGGCTTACGTACGACGATTCGTATACAATTGTCGAACTACTCAACATAGAATGTTAGGTGTTCTGTCTACACAAGAACTACAAGATGCTGAGCAAATGTTAATGCGAGATTGCCAGGAAACCGCTTATCATGATGAAGTTACCTACCTGAAGTCCCCTACGTCCCGCATACCTCGTCCAACGCTTGTGAATCAGCTACAGTTGTTTCAAGACGGTAATGGCCTACTTCGATGTGGCGGGAGAATCCAGAATGCCCCTGTTGCTGAATCAACGAAGTTTCCTTACTTACTGCCTAAGAAACACCTACTTACCCGCCTAATTGTACAGCACGCCCATGAGAAATACCTGCATGCCGGAACGAACGCTACAGTAACCAACATTCGTCAGAAGTATTGGATACCGGCCATTAAACAGTGTGTGAACGCCATAACCCGTAAGTGCGTGACATGCAGACG